>NC_059212.1:4028474-4328474 GCF_020615455.1 Coregonus clupeaformis | reverse complement strand
ATCCGGCCAAATTTTATTTGACACATTAACAATCCTATAGTGAGCTGTTTAATGATATTACACCATTGTGTAATGTATTGACACCTCTGTAGCCAACAGAAACACTATCTGATAGGCTCAACCATCAGTATGGTTTTCACATTGTAGATAAAGAGGACAATCTACCCAAATGGTCTTTGGCACATTGGATTTGGCTTCTGCATTGGATTTTGCTCTCATTTTGTCTATTACAACCCTGCTGTTCACTTGTGGATGAGAGCCTCTAGTGGTATAGATTGGTACTGTTCCATTCGAAGTTCAGGCATATTTATAGCAGATAAATCTATGATTCATAGTCTTGTTTAGTAATTTGAAATTAGAACATAAAACACTCATGGGGAAATGCAAACCTTATAGAATAATGTACATCTACCATCTCATCATACATTTAGAACTGGATTACCATAAAGGAATAATAACATTAAACACATATGAACAATAACGTATTGATTTAAATAATTTCAGTTTATCAATATCATTTAAGAAAAACTATATGATGGTTGATCAACAAGACACGTTTTTTATCAAGCTATTTCACTAATAATGCCAGTGTCACAAGAAAGTTATTGATGCAAAATAACGTGTAATTTAATTAAAATCGTGAAATTGTTTCTCAGTAAGCCTTTGAAATACAAAAAAAAGAGGACAATGTTCAATGTTGTTAAATGTGCATCGTGTTCAAGCAAGCAAGAATGTCTTCCCAACTTTGACAGAAACAGGGATAAAGCAGAAGTATCCAATTGACTGAAGCATTGTACTGGACATAAGGATGTTTGGTCGCCAAAGCGACCCATACAGTGGGGTAAAAAAGTATTTAGTCAGCCACCAATTGTGCAAGTTCTCCCACTTAAAAATATGAGAGAGGCCTGTAATTTTCATCATAGGTACACGTCAACTATGACAGACAAAATTAGAAAAAACAATCCAGCAAATCACATTGTAGGATTTTTTATGAATTTATTTGCAAATTACGGTGGAAAATAAGTATTTGGTCAATAACAAAAGTTTCTCAATACTTTGTTATATACCCTTTGTTGGCAATGACACAGGTCAAACGTTTTCTGTAAGTCTTCACAAGGTTTTCACACACTGTTGCTGGTATTTTGGCCCATTCCTTCATGCAGATCTCCTCTAGAGCAGTGATGTTTTGGGGCTGTCGCTGGGCAACACAGACTTTCAACTCCCTCCAAAGATTTTCTATGGGGTTGAGATCTGTAGACTGGCTAGGCCACTCCAGGACCTTGAAATGCTTCTTACGAAGCCACTCCTTCGTTGCCCGGGCGGTGTGTTTGGGATCATTGTCATGCTGAAAGACCCAGCCACGTTTCATCTTCAAAGCCCTTGCTGATGGAAGGAGGTTTTCACTCAAAATCTCACGATACATGGCCCCATTCATTCTTTCCTTTACACGGATCAGTCGTCCTGGTTCCTTTGCAGAAAAACAGCCCCAAAGCATGATGTTTCCACCCCCATGCTTCACAGTAGGTATGGTGTTCTTTGGATGCAACTCAGCATTCTTTGTCCTCCAAACACGACGAGTTGAGTTTTTACCAAAAAGTTCTATTTTGGTTTCATCTGACCATATGACATTCTCCCAATCCTCTTCTGGATGATCCAAATGCACTCTAGCAAACTTCAGACGGGCCTGGACATGTACTGGCTTAAGCAGGGGGACACGTCTGGCACTGCAGGATTTGAGTCCCTGGCGGCGTAGTGTGTTACTGATGGTAGGCTTTGTTACTTTGGTCCCAGCTCTCTGCAGGTCATTCACTAGGTCCCCCCCGTGTGGTTCTGGGATTTTTGCTCACCGTTCTTGTGATCATTTTGACCCCACGGGGTGAGATCTTGCGTGGAGCCCCAGATCGAGGGGAGATTATCAGTGGTCTTGTATGTCTTCCATTTCCTAATAATTGCTCCCACAGTTGATTTCTTCAAACCAAGCTGCTTACCTATTGCAGATTCAGTCTTCCAAACCTGGTGCAGGTCTACAATTTTGTTTCTGGTGTCCTTTGACAGCTCTTTGGTCTTGGCCATAGTGGAGTTTGGAGTGTGACTGTTTGAGGTTGTGGACATGTGTCTTTTATACTGATAACAAGTTCAAACAGGTGCCATTAATACAGGCAACGAGTGGAGGACAGAGGAGCCTCTTAGAGAAGAAGTTACAGGTCTGTGAGAGCCAGAAATCTTGCTTGTTTGTAGGTGACCAAATACTTATTTTCCACCATAATTTGCAAATAAATTCATTAAAAATCCTACAATGTTATATTCTGGAATTATTTTTCTCAATTTGTCTGTCATAGTTGACGTGTACCTATGATGAAAATTACAGGCCTCTCTCATCTTTTTAAGTGGGAGAACTTGCACAATTGGTGGCTGACTAAATACTTTTTTTCCCCACTGTAGGTCGAGCCATATCATGAGCACTGACATTGAGAATGAGTTTGGGATGTACTGGTTGCCAGTTTGTGTGATCCTGTTGATGGAACTCCAAGTCTCTTCGCAGGAGAGAAAGGAAATGGAAGGAATGGAGAGAAAGTTGAAGAAGCAACAGCTGTGCTGGAGTACGATCAATATGGGTGACCGTTCTGATGATATGATGGAGCAGGAGGATGAGGTTCAAGGATCTGAATGGTCGGTAGTGGAAATACACAGGAAGAAGAGAGATCATGATACAGAAAGCAGTGGAGGAGTGTCTAGTAAAGGAAGCATAAAGAGGGCCAAGGTAGGAAGCAAGAGTAGTGATGTGTCGGAGTAGAAAGTGGTGATAGTGTTTGATGAGACCACAGGGCCTCACTTACACCCTATCTGACTAACTAATGCCATAGAGAAAGAGGTAGGTGAAGTTAAACTAGCCCAGTTAATTGGAAATGGCAGATTGCTAATATTTTGTGGTAGCCAGGCTCAGCAAGGGAAGATTCTGCCAATGGAAAAGCTTAATGGGAAGACGATTAAAAGCCATGTCCCTGGTGCGAGGGGAGTCATCACTGGTCCCAATATCAGATGATATTAAAGAAAATGTGACAGGGAGGCAGAGTGATTGATGCTAAAAGGTTGATCAGTAGGTTTGAGAAGGTTTTGCCTGGAAAAGTACAGATAGGATTTCTTAGATTCAATGTTAGAGAATTTGTCCCATATGCACTGCAGTGTTTTGCTCAGTGTAAAGGAAAGAAAATATGTGCCAAGTGTGGAGGGGCACATGATTACAGTGTATGTGGAAGCAATGTGAAGGTTAAGTGCTGTAATTGTGGGGGAAAACACAGTGCCACATTTGGTGGATGCCAGGTGCAGAGAGAGGCTAGAGAGCCTCAGAGATATACAGTGAGGGAAAAAAGTATTTGATCCCCTGCTGATTTTGTACGTGTGCCCACTGACAAAGAAATGATCAGTCTATAATTTTAATGGTATGTTTATTTGAACAGTGAGAGACAGAATAACAACAAAAAAATCCAGAAAAACGCATGTCAAAAATGTTATAAATTGATTTGCATTTTAATGAGGGAAATAAGTATTTGACCCCCTCTCAATCAGAAAGATTTCTGGCTCCCAGGTGTCTTTTATACAGGTAACGAGCTGAGATTAGGAGCACACTCTTAAAGGGAGTGCTCCTAATCTCAGTTTGTTACCTGTATAAAAGACACCTGTCCACAGAAGCAATCAATCAATCAGATTCCAAACTCTCCACCATGGCCAAGACCAAAGAGCTCTCCAAGGATGTCAGGGACAAGATTGTAGACCTACACAAGGCTGGAATGGCCTACAAGACCATCGCCAAGCAGCTTGGTGAGAAGGTGACAATAGTTGGTGCGATTATTCGCAAATGGAAGAAACACAAAATAACTGTCAATCTCCCTCGGCCTGGGGCTCCATGCAAGATCTCACCTTGTGGAGTAGCAATGATCATGAGAACAGTGAGGAATCAGCCCAGAACTACACGGGAGGATCTTGTCAATGATCTCAAGGCAGCTGGGACCATAGTCACCAAGAAAACAATTGGTAACACACTACGCCGTAAAGGACTGAAATCCTGCAGCGCCCGCTAGGTCCCCCCTGCTCAAGAAAGCACATATTCAGGCCCGTCTGAAGTTTGCCAATGATCATCTGAATGATTCAGAGGAGAACTGGGTGAAAGTGTTGTGGTCAGATGAGACCAAAATCGAGCTCTTTGGCATCAACTCAACTCGCCATGCTTGGAGGAGGAGGAATGCTGCCTATGACCCCAAGAACACCATCCCCACCGTCAAACATGGAGGTGGAAACATTATGCTTTGGGGGTGTTTTTCTGCTAAGGTGACAGGACAACTTCACCGCATCAAAGGGACGATGGACGGGGCCATGTACCGTCAAATCTTGGGTGAGAACCTCCTTCCCTCAGCCAGGGCATTGAAAATGGGTCATGGATGGGTATTCCAGCATGACAGTGACCCAAAACACACGGCCAAGGCAACAAAGGAGTGGCTCAAGAAGAAGCACATTAAGGTCCTGGAGTGGCCTAGCCAGTCTCCAGACCTTAATCCCATAGAAAATCTCTGGAGGGAGCTGAAGGTTCGAGTTGCCAAACGTCAGCCTCGAAACCTTAATGACTTGGAGAAGATCTGCAAAGAGTGGGACAAAATCCCTCCTGAGATGTGTGCAAACCTGGTGGCCAACTACAAGAAACGTCTGACCTCTGTGATTGCCAACAAGGGTTTTGCCACCAAGTACTAAGTCATGTTTTGCAGAGGGGTCAAATACTTATTTCCCTCATTAAAATGCAAATCAATTTATAACATTTTTGACATGGGTTCTTCTGGATTTTGTTGTTGTTATTCTGTCTCTCACTGTTCGAATAAACCTACCATTAAAATTATAGACTGATCATGTCTTTGTCAGTGGGCAAACGTACAAAATCAGCAGGGGATCAAATACTTTTTTCCCTCACTGTAGGATCAGTCATGATGTATCATATGCAGAAGCTGTAAGACAGATTGGTAGAACTAAAGTGTGGACTGATGGAGCTTACATGGATGTTCCTGGAGTAAGTGGACCTACAGTCGGGGCTGGTGCTTCTGATGGTCCTTGAAATATTGCACTCACGAATGTGCGGTGTCAAAGGACACTTTGATAATGAATAAAGTTGACTTCATAGCTGTTATTGGAAAGGGTTGTGGAAAGCAGAAATGCCAGGTTGAAGGTTATTGTGGAGACGGCAACAGAGATATTGGGGGTAACAGATGTTACTGTTGAAATGGTTGTTGACATCCTGAACAATCCTAAGGGCTGACTGTTTCAGCATGATATATATATATATATATATATATATATATATATAAAGTTTAATGGTGGAGTGGGGTTGGGAAGGTTTTTTTGTGGGAGGGTTTTTTGGGGATGGGGAGGGTGTGGTAGAAGTTATTAAGGATTTATTTAGTTTTGAATTTTATTTTCATGGTAGTACATCATTCTCATTGACGGGGCTATAGTGGAGCAGGTTGAGAGCTTCAAGTTCCTTGGTGTCCACATCACCAACAAACTATCATGGTCCAAACACACCAAGACAGTCGTGAAGAGGGCACAACAACACCTTTTCCCCCTCAGGAGACTGAAAAGATTTGTCATGGGTCCTCAGATCCTCAAAAAGTTATACAGCTGCACCATCGAGAGCATCCTGACTGATTACATCACCAGCTGGTATGGCAACTGCTCAGCCTCCGACCGCAAGGCACTATAGAGGGTAGTGTGTACGGCCCAATACATCACTGGGGCAGAGCTTCCTGCCATCCAGGACCTCTATACCAGGCGGTGTCAGAGGAAGGCCCTAAAAATTGCCAAAGACTCCAGCCACCCTAGTCATAGACTGTTCTCTCTGCTATCGCACGGCCCAAGTCTTAAGTCCAAATGACAGAACAAAGGTGACTGAAGCCATGGATGTTGCTGAATCAAAATTATGTCGCTAACTAGCTAATTATAAAGCGGATTGTAGCACACAGTACCGAAAAGCTATAGGAAACGATTCACTTTTCTACCTGTTTACGCCGAAGTAAAGACCTCAATTAGGAAGAGGTAGCTACTCACTACATCTCATTACTCATTCATTCAGGAGCTAGCTAGTAGCTAGCTAACGTTAGCCAGCTAGCTAGGAGGAGTTACATGTGGCTGCGTGATTAGTGTCCACCCTGGGATTGGAAGGTTGAGAGTTCAATTCCCGGCCGAGTCATACCAAACTAAACACGTCCACGCTTGGTAATCAGCATTTCTGCGATAGCTTAGCGTCCTGTCCAGGGTGTGTATTTGTACATCAAGCTGCCTCACGCTACAGAAACAGGAGATGTGCTCCTGACCTAGACCTATGAGCCGCTCCGGCTCGCACAAGCCAAGGCTCCTGCCTTGCTAGCATACCTATGCTAACTACTGACCCTGCTACATTGTTTACAATGAAATGAGTAGGTGTGTCCATTTACTTGGATGATTCGACTTCCTGACTGCTTAGCTACAGAATTGTTAACGGAATATGTGATGCTCCATAACATTACCAATTAGCTAGGCTTGCAAGGAATTTTTCAACTAACCTGTTCTTGGCGATACTTTCTTCGTTCTCTGTTCAGTAAAAAGTGTATCTTGTAAATGTCTGTGTCCAGTTGCAGGTGCTTCTCCAAAAAACAGAGAATATTCAGAAAGATATTAAATCCATGTTTTGTATTGAGTGAGAAATGCCGCTTGCGTGTGTGTAGATCTTTGTTTTGGTCGCACTGTGTGACGGTTGTCACTAGTTACCACAGCCACAAAGTCAAAATTGGCTATATCATAAATATTCATGAATAAAAAATAAAACATTTGCTTTTTGGTCTTCATTTATGGTTAGACATAAGGTTAGCAGTGTAGTTAAGGATAGGGTTAAGGTTACGTTTAAAATCAGATTTTAACAAGCTAAATTGTAGAAATAGGCAGGGTTTAGACATAATTATGACTTTGTGGCTTTGGTAACTAGTGATGACCCTGTGTGACACGCTATCATCTAGCTCTACGTGTGGCTGCTGGCGCATCGCATCGCATAGACTTGACTAGTTCCTGCAAAGATGTTGGGAAATGCAAGATGCCTGGCAGCTAAAATCGGAGGGAACGCTTCACTTGGTGCAAAACGTGGATATCTTTAATATCTTTCTGAATATTTTCTGTTTTTTTTGGAGAACCACCTGCAACTAGACACATACATTTATAAGATACAGTTTTTACCGAATCGAGAACAAAGAGCACCAAGAACAGGTTAATTGAAAAATTCCTTGTGAGGCTTTCCATTAGCAAATCTGCTCTGTGTATGGAGCATCATATCCCGTTAACAATTATGTAGCTACCTGACTGCTATGCTGTGAGGCTGAGTGCTATGCTGTGAGGCTGAGTGCTATGCTGTGAGGCTGAGTGCTATGCTGTGAGACTGAGTGCTATGCTGTGAGGCTGAGTGCTATGCTGTGAGGCTGAGTGCTATGCTGTGAGACTGAGTGCTATACTGTGAGGCTGAGTGTTATGCTGTGAGGCTGAGTGCTATGCTGTGAGACTGAGTGCTATACTGTGAGGCTGAGTGTTATGCTGTGAGGCTGGGTGCTATGCTGTGAGACTGAGTGCTATACTGTGAGGCTGAGTGTTATGCGGTGAGGCTGAGTGCTGTGAAGCTGAGTGCTATGCTGTGAGGCTGAGTGCTATGCTGTGAGGCTGAGTGCTATGCTGTGAGGCTGAGTGTTATGCGGTGAGGCTGAGTGCTGTGAAGCTGAGTGCTATGCTGTGAGGCTGAGTGCTATACTGTGAGGCTGAGTGCTATGCTGTGAGGCTGAGTGCTATGCTGTGAGGCTGAGTGCTATGCTGTGAGGCTGAGTGCGATGCTGTGAGGCTGACTGCTATGCTGTGAGACTGAGTGCTATGCTGTGAGACTGAGTGCTATGCTGTGAGGCTGAGTGTTTTGTGTTACATGGAGCATAGCTACAGATAAGAGAGTGCACTCTGCACAGGCTTTTACCATTTAAAGGGGAAATCTGTGATTGATGCATCGATCAAAAAAACTAAGTTTCACTTAATTATATATACCATTCAGTGTTTCCCCTATATGCATTTAGCAGCGGCTCACCGCCAGGGAAGTGACCAAGAACCCCAGTTCCTCTGTGGAGATGGGAGAACCTTTCAGTGTGTGTAAATTGATGAGGGGAAAAATTATTTAATCAATTTTAGAATAAGGCTGTAATGTAACAAAATGTGGAAAAAGTCAAGGGGTCTGAATACTTCCCGAATGCACTGTATATCTTTCATTACACAAGCTTATCGAAAGCAACAAAAGGATTCGTTCTCCTTGACATGACCGCAAATAAATTAGACTATAACTTTAGTTGACTTATCTTGACAGTGAAAATCACAGCAGGATTCGTGGAGGGCAAAACCATTTATAATGTTGAATAAACCATGCAAGGAAACACCCTCGGGACCCTCGAGATTAGAGTAAAGAAGGAAATGGAAACTGACTGATCTTTTTCTAAAGTTAAGACGTTTTAGCCTGTCACCTTTATGGTATAGATATATCTGATTTTACGTATGGCTTGATTTGAAAAATATGAACTGTTTCACTTCTGAATATAGGCCCACAAGGGAAACTTTAACCACCAATTTTGGAATGCATAGGCCTACATGGACAGTATTTACTGCAATTCAATATTCACATGTTTTTCTTTCACTTTTGAAGTTGTTATTTATTGTCAATTGCAGATTCCAAGTGACTTCACTTCTTCAAATATTAAAGGCAGAACTGATCATGCATGGCTCAATGCCACTGGCATTCACCTTTGGCACACAAGGCATTTTTGTTTATTTATATTCATATTTCAGCATGAATATAATTCTAATCATTCATTGATATGCCTAATTTATTACAATTCGTCAGTGTAACATCATATTAGAATATTAATATAGAACATTATAAACTGGGTGGTTTGAGCCCTGAATGCTGATTGGCTGAAAGACAGTATACCAGGGGTATGACAAAATAAATGTTTTTACTGTTCTAATTACGTTGGTAACCAGTTTATAATAGCAATAAGGCACCTCAGGGGCTTGTTGTACTGTATATGGCCAATATACCACGGCTAAGGGCTGTGTCCAGGCACCACGTCGTGACTAAGAACAGCACTTAGCTGTGGTATAATGGCCATATTCCACACCCCCTCACGCCTTATTGCTCAATTACAACATTGTATCATATTATTTCAAGTAAATTGAAGACTTGAAGTATTCAAGTAAAAAAAAACGATGGATGTGTGTGCTTTGGGGACCTTTAACAGAATGCGACTGGCAGAACAGGTGTTGTATGTGGAGGATGAGGGCTGCAGTAGGTATCTCAGATAGGGGGGAGTGAGGCCTAAGAGGGTTTTATAAATAAGCTTCAACCAGTGGGTCTTGCGACGGGTATACAGAGATGACCAATTTACAGAAGAGTATAGAGTGCAGTGAGGTGTCCTATAAGGAGCATTGGTGGCAAATCTGATGGCCGAATGGTAAAGAACATCTAGCCGCTCGAGAGCACCCTTGCATGCCGATCTATAAATTATGTCTCCGTAATCTAACATGGGTAGGATGGTAATCTGAATCAGGGTTAGTTTGGCAGCTGGGGTGAAAGAGGAGCGATTACGATAGAGGAAATGTCTAGCAACCCAAAGGTTGTGTGTTCGAATCTCATCATGGATACCTTTAGCATTTTAGCTAATTAGCAACTTTTCAACTACTTACTACTTTTGAGCTACTTTGCAACTACTTAGCATGTTATCTAACCCTTCCCCTAACCCTAACCTTAACCCTTTTAGCTAACCCTTCCCCTAACCTTAACCCTTTAACCTAACGCCTACCCTTAATCCTAACCCCTAACCCTAACCTCTAGCCTAGCTAACATTAGCCAGCTTGCTAGCGTTAGCTACCTAGCCACCTAGCTAACGTTAGCCACAGCAAATTGGAATTCGTAACATATCATACTTTTGCAAATTTGTAAGATATTGGACGTTTTGCAAATTCATAACATATTGTATGTTTTGCAAATTCGTAACATATGATAGGAATTGTAATTCGTAACATATCATACGTAATGGATGATGAACATCCACAAATTAATACATACTGTATGAAACATAACATATCATACTAAATTGAGTTTTTCTGATTTATGTACAGAATAATGGGAAATACTCTGAGACCAGGTTGTTATGATGATTAAATAAGATTGTAACCTTTATGAATAAATCATATAAAACATGTGCTTTTTTGAAGTACAGTCAAGGATCTCAGACATACTTTTTAAAAAACGTTATTTTATTAACACGTTTTATTTATATCTTCGTAGATAATGCAATGTCAGAATTATATTGCTTTTACATTCTGAGTTTACACTATTTCACGCCGTGCTTTCAAGTGACCCGTCAAATGTTTCTAACCGAGTCTCTATACCGGAAGCGACCCAACAATAACTGTCAGCAGTTGCGATTTTCATCCTCGCTTCTCTTTTTGAACGACTACATCGAAATATGACAATAGCAGAGGTTACTGCAATTAGAAGAAGTAGTGGAACAACAGAAGCAATAACGCAAATAAACAGCCACGAGCTCAAAAAAGAGCCATTGTGCGTAGGCCCACTCGTTCCAATGGTTTTTCTGGATGGCTCCTCGCGCGTAATGTCGTGCGTAATAGTGTCTCGAGGTGGTCCGTCGGTGAACTGAGGCTCGTTTTGTAATTCAACCGTAGAGATGGTTATAGTGTCAATGGTGTTGTCGTGTTGGTCGTTGTCTCTATGAACACTTGACGTCTCAGCAGTGGAAACAACAGTCACATCTCGAATGCAGGTGATTCCATTAGGATGTAACTGGAAGTTCTGATGGCAAGAACACCTGAAACTACCAATGGTATTAGTGCACTTGTCCTCGCATCGATTACTGAGGCATTCGTCTATATCTATACACGTATGACGGTTCTCGGACACAGTGAACCCTGAGTAGCAATGGCAGGAGAAGGATCCTTCAGAGTTAAGACATATTTGGGGACATCTAGATTCAGTGCACTCGTCTATATCGTGGCATTTGCCCTCAACCAGTGTGTAGCCTTCATTGCACTTACATGTGTAACTACCTTGGGTATTGATGCAACGATGACCGTCGCAGGCCTTCATTTGGCATTCATCAACATCGATACAACCAAATTGGTCTTTATCCAATTGGAAGCCGTTTGGGCATACGCACGAGAAGCCTGTTGGTCCTGTTACGCATTGGTACTGACATGGAGAACTGTGACAATATTCCTTGAAGCCACAAGATACTCTGTCCTGTCCTAACACATAACCGGCCTTGCATCCACAAAGGACACCTCCGGCGTCACTATCAACGCACACATGATCACACCCGCCGTTTTTATAGCCACAGCTCTGTTTATCCGAGGCGCAAAACGGACCGGGGATAGTCCAGTCATATACACCATCCATTAATTTGCAAATAGAAAAGTTATCATTCCCATTGCATGTTACATCAGCATATGTTCCAAATGGAAACGCAGTCATGTTGTCCCCATTTAATGGATTTGCTGAGAATGGGAGCATGTAATTAACTTGCTCTCCTCCTGCCAACAACAAAGGTTTACACATGCCCTTGAAATAGAATTTGCACGCGTAAAAGGCCTTGTCTTTGCAAGATCCATCCGTCCATTTTAATTCATTGCGACTGGATAAAGAATAATGTACCAATACGCAACGCTCCTCTGTGCAGGTGCTGCGAGGTTCCTTCTCCCAGTTGGAATATTGGGAATTTTCACTTCCAGATATCCACTTAAAACCTCTGAGACTTAAGTCCGTTATAATGCAGTCCCCCTTATGTAATTTCAGTCCGATCCAACACTTGTAGTCGAAATTGCGATGTCTTTCGTCGATCTGTGAAATGATTGATTGAAGCTCTGCTACCTCACCTTTTTCTTTAGTTGTTACCAAGTAACCTCCGTTATCTTCACATTTCATACGAGCGTCTTCAAAGCTGACTCTCTCCATATGAAAAGTGAAACAGGCATTGGATGTGCACACGGTTGCTTCTCTGCCGGTGTCTGCTCCAGTGGCTCCCCAGATAGAGATTTGCAGTAAAAGTAGCAACAGCATCATTCCCACATAATCCAACAAACCAACAACAACCATTGATTTAAATGTTTTATATGCTACATTTATGCCTTATTGGCAAACGGATGACAAACGAGGCGCCCTATTCACTGCCTAAGTACAAATGTTGCGACTTTGCATTGTACATTGTACATTCAAGCTCCTGCATCCTGTTTTGTATATAAACTTAAAACGGGATTTTTTTTTTTTCAGTAGGTTTTTGTCTCCTGCTGAAGCAAGTTCCGTTGTGGAAAGCAAAAACAATAGCAGCACCCCTCATTGTTTTGACTTGTTTTCCAGATGGCTCCTGTGCTGAGTAAACGTAATGTCAGACTGCTTGATTATCCTATACCATTTTAGGTAGCCTATAATCTTAAGATTGAGAAAATGTCAGGTAATAATTTTACATCTGAAAAAACAATAATCGAACTGCATCAAATAATGTATAGCTTACAAAAAAATTCAAGCCCTAAAAAATGGCGTTTAATGATTTCACGATGTTTTAATTCACATGAAAATAAGGATTTGTTTGGAATAATTTGTCATATCATATTTCTTTCATTTTCGATAGTCTATAGTTGATTTGGTTATTTATTTAGTTATGTGAAACGACTAATCTCATTTAAATTGAGAGAAATAAGCCTTCATTTACATTCTAAATGGACAGACAAAAATGGCTTACCAAATAGCAAGAATTCAAAAAAAATTGTTCCAATTTGTGACAGAGAAATGGGGCCTTTCCAGACAACCTTTTCTGACTCATTTGAAACCTCTGCTGATATGAAAGCCCGGAAAAAGCACAATAGTTCATTTCTAAAACAATAGATAGGCAGTGTGGGGAAGAGATGCTAGGAAGTTCACACCCATCCAGGTTCATGGGTCAGGTCATGGGTGTAAGGACAACAAGGGGACATATTGTCAGGCAATTATTGAGAGCTACTGGTGGAAGCTCAGTCAGTCTCACCACCATCAGCCAATCTTAAACCCTGTTTTTACCCTAGGCAGACAGGATGGCATTTTTTTTGTTTTGTTATACCAGAATAACTGATTAAAACCAACCACTGACAGATGTTCAATGTGTCTGTATATGATTTTGTTCTATAATGTTAGTGGTATTAGCTATCTTGTTATTGTTATGTGTCCATGGATTTATATGGTTGAGAAAAGTAAATGCTGACATTTGAAATGATTCCCATAGGTGTGTAGTTTACTGTAGTCTTTTGAGGTAGCTATCTACTACACTCTTAGAAAAAAAGAGTTCCAAAAGGGTTGTTCGGCTGTCCCCATAGGAGAACCATTTTTGGTTCCAGGTAGAACCATTTTGGGTTACATGTAGAACCCTTTGTGGAAAGGGTTGTACATGGAACCCAAAACGGTTCTACTTGGAACCAACATGTTTTTTTTTTTTCAAAGAGTGTACCATTGGAGTGATCTTGAGCAGGGTCAGTGAATTGTTCTTTAGTGCCTGTGGTATGTAAATAAATGTGGCTGCAGAGACATCTTCCTGTGTTTGTTTAAAGAAAGGAAGTGCCACAACTTCAATTGCAGGAAATTGCACAAGACGCCCCTTCAGAGTCTCTCTGTCCACAATTGTTTTTTCTTGAAAAAATAAAATCACACATTAATGTGACTTTGCTGCCTGGAAACAGTCCACATCAATTGCAAATGTTCTGTAAATATGCTCCTATTATTGAAAGACTAACATCAACCCACATTAAAAGATGCAACATGTACATGTAGTTGCTATTATGTCAAAGTTTGAGGTGAATGTTGGCTGTATGGTTCATACAATAGATGTAATATTAAGCTCTTATCTCTTATAATTAAATATATCTTATTATCTCAATGAAACTACACAAATCCACAGTTTTAGTTGTGGCCGTGTTTGAGAGCGTCAACGCCGTGATTTATCATGGGTAAATTGTGACTGACTGATTGATCTAAATAAAAATATTGAGTAGTTATTTATGATGCAAGGTGATTTAAAGATCAGTCAGTCGCGACTTGCCTTTAAAGTCAGAGGCAATGTCGAATGCGCCATGGGTTTGGGGAGGTGTGCAGCTTTATGATACCAGAAACTCCCATGCCCGGCCCAGAAAGAGTTTAAGGCCATGGTAACAGTTTGTATGAATATGGAGTGGCAGTGCCCTCTACTGGTACAAGAGGAGTCTGCCGAGACACTAATCATCAGCACACACCTAGTCGTGGTCAAAGGTTTTGAGAATGACACAAGTATTGGTCTTCACAAAGTTCGCTGCTTCAGTGTTATGATATATTTTTGTCAGATGTTACTATGGTATACTGAAGTATAATTACAAGCATTCCATAAGTGTCAAAGGCTTTTATTGACAATTACATTAAGTTTATGCAAAGAGTCAATATTTGCAGTGTTGATCCTTCTTTTTCAAGACCTCTGCAATTCGCCCTGGCATGCTGTCAATTAACTTCTGGGCCACATCCTGACTGATGGCAGCCCATTCATTTTGTTTGTCCACCCGCCTCTTGAGGATTGACCACAAGTTCTCAATGGGATTAAGGTCTGGGGAGTTTCCTGGCCATGGACCCAAAATGTTGATGTTTTGTTCCCCGAGCCACTTAGTTATCACTTTTGCCTTATGGCAAGGTGCTCCAACATGCCGGAAAAGGCATTGGTCGTCAACAAACTGTTCTTGGATGGTTGGGAGAAGTTGCTCTCAGAGGATGTGTTGGTACCATTCTTTATTCATGGCTGTGTTCTTAGGCAAAATTGTGCGTGAGCCCACTCCCTTGGCTGAGAAGCAACCCCACACATGAATGGTCTCAGGATGCTTTACTGTTGGCATGACACAGGACTGATGGTAGCGCTCACCTTGTCTTCTCCGGACAAGGTGTTTTCCGGATGCCCCAAACAATCGGAAAGGGGATTCATCAGAGAAAATGACTTTACCCCAGTCCTCAGCAGTACCAGTCCAATCCCTGTACCTTTTGCAGAATATCAGTCTGTTCCTGATGTTTTCCTGGAGAGAAGTGGCTTCTTTGCTGCCCTTCTTGACCCCAGGCCATCCTGCACTCACACCTGCCTGCTGCCATTCCTGAGCAAGCTCTGCACTGGTGTTGCTCCGATCCCGCAGCTGAATCAACTTTAGGAGACGGTCCTGGCGCTTGCTGGACTTTCTTGGGCGCCCTGACGCCTTCTTCACAACAATTGAAACTCTCTCCTTGAAGTTCTTGATGATCCGATAAATGGTTGATTTAGGTGCAATCTTACTAGCAGCAATATCCTTGCCTGTGAAGCCCTTTTTGTGCAAAGCAATGATGACGGCACATGTTTCCTTGGAGGTAACCATGGTTAACAGAGGAAGAACAATGATTTCAAGCACCACCCTCCTTTTAAAGCTTCCAGTCTGTTATTCTAACTCAATCAGCATGACAGAGTGATCTCCAGCCTTGTCCTCGTCAACACTCTCACCTGTGTTAACGAGAGAATCACTGACATGATGGCAGCTGGTCCTTTTGTGGCAGGGCTGAAATGCAGTGGAAATGTTTTTTGGGGATTAAGTTCATTTTCATGGCAAAGAGGGACTTTGCAATTCATTGCAATTCATCTGATCACTCTTCATGACATTCTGGAGTATATGCAAATTGCCATCATCAAAACTGAGGCAGCAGACTTTGTGAAAATTAGTATTTGTGTCATTCTCAAAACTTTTGACCACGACTGTACAGTAGGGCTCTATTTTCGGATGCCGTTAAGGCAGCGCTAGTGTCAAACGCACGTTTGTTGGCAATTTCGACCTGTTAAAACCAGCGCTCTGCTATTTTCAAACAGTTTCGCAAGGATTGTTAATTTACCTACAGTACCAGTCAAAAGTTTGGACACACCTACTCATTCAAGGGTTTTTCTTTATTTTTACTATTTTCTACATTGTAGAATAATAGTGAAGACATCAAAACTATGAAATAACACATATGGAATCATGTAGTAACCAATAAAGTGTTAACCTCTATGGGATCGGTGTCCCGTATACGGGACGGTTGAGCTAAAGTGCGCTAATATGATTAGCATGACTGTTGTAAGTAACAGCAAATTTTCCAGGACATAGACATGTCTTATATGGGCAGAAAGCTTAAATTCTTGTTAATCTAACTGCACTGTCCAATTTTAGCAGCTATTACAGTGAAAAAATACCATGCTATTGTTTGAGGAGAGTGCACAACAACAAAAAAACGTATCACGGCAACTGATTTGATACATTCACCTCTGAAGGTAAATCATGTACTTACATTCAGTAATCTTGATCTGATTTGTCATCCTAAGGGTCCCAGAGATAAAATGTAGCATAGTTTTGTTTGATAAAATCAATTTTTATATTCAAATGTAGGGATTGGGTTCTAAAGTTTGAACCCCTGCTTTCTCTGGCTCCACACCCACCCCGCCCGGCCATCTAGATGTGTGAAAGTTAGTGTATAAGCTAATGATCCATCATGTATGACATTCCTGGGAGTGTGTAAACTTACATTTTGTATAACCATATCATTTTTGTATGTTCTCTATAGTTATGTACTTGAAAATGTATTAATTGACCAATTCGGCACATTCGGGCAAACTTGATACAAAATAGTCCAGTATTGCAATGCTTCACTGGATCAATCAGAAACTTTGCACAGACACTGTTGCCATCTAGTGGCCAAAATCTAAATTGCGCCTAAACTGCAATATTATATTGGGGCCTTTCTCTTGCATTTCAAAGATGATTAAAAATAATAATAATAGAAAACGCATGTTTTATTGTTTGTATTATCTTTTACCAGATCTAATGTGTTATATTCTCCTACATTAATTCCACATTTCCACAAACGTCAAAGTGTTTCCTTTCAAATGGTATCAAGAATATGTATATCCTTGATTCAGGTCCTAAACTACAGGCAGTTAGATTTGGGTATGTCATTTTAGGCGAAAATTTAAAAGAAGTGTCAGATCCTTAAGAGGTTAAACAAATCAAAATATATTTTAGATTTTTCAAAGTAACCACCCTTTGCCTTGATATCAGCTTTGCACACTCTTGGCATTCTCAACCAGCTTCATGAGGAATGCTTTTCCAACAGTCTTGAAGGAGTTCCCACATATGCTGAGCTTTTGTTGGCTGCTTTTAATTCACTCTGCGGTTCAACTCATCCAAAACCATCTCAATTGGGTTGAGGTCGGGTGATTGTGGAGGCCAGGTCATCTGATGCAGCACTCCATCACTCTCCTTCTTGGTCAAATAGCCCTTACACAGCCTGAAGGTGTGTTTTGGGTCATTGTCCTGTTGAAAAACAAATGATAGTCCCACTAAGCGCAAACCAGATGGGATGGCGTATCGCTGCAGAACGCTGTGGTAGCCATGCTGGTTAAGTGTGCCTTGAATTCTAAATAAATCACAGACAGTGTCACCAGCAAAGCACCCCCACACCATCACACCTCCATGCTTCACTGTAGGAACCACACATGGGGAGATCATCCGTTCACCTACTCTCGAGTCTCACAAAGACACGGCGGTTGGAACCAAAAATCTCAAATTTGGACTCATCAGACCAAAGGACAGGTTTCCACCGGTCTAATGTCCATTGCTCGTGTTTCTTGGCCCAAGCAAGTCTCTTCTTATTATTGGTGTCCTTTAGTTGTTCTTTGCAGCAATTCGACCATGAAGGCCTGATTCACACAGTCTCCTCTGAGCAGTTGATGTTGAGATGTGTCTGTTACTTGAACTCTGTGAAGCATTTATTTGGGCTGCAATCTGAGGTGCAGCTAATGAACTTATCCTCTGCATCAGAGGTAAGTCTGGGTCTTCCTTTTCTGTGGCGGTCCTCATGAGAGCCAGTTTCATCATAGCGCTTGATGGTTTTTGCGACTGCACTTGAAAGTTCTTGAAATGTTCTGGATTGACTGACCTTCATGTCTTAAAGTAAAGATGGACTGTCATTTCTCTTTGCTCAAACGCATTAATGAAGGACAGAAATTCCACAAATTAACAAGGTAATTGAAATGCATTCCAGGTGACTACCTCATGAAGCTGGTTGAGAGAATGCCAAGAGTGTGCAAAGCTGTCATCAAGGCAAAGGGTGGCTATTTGACGAATCTCAAATATAAAATACATTTTTACACTTTTTTGGTTACTACATGATTCCATATGTGTTATTTCATAGTTTTGATGTCTTCACTATTATTCTACAATGTAAAAAATAGTAAAAATTAGGAAAAACCCTTGAATGTGTAGGTGTGTCCAAACTTTTGACTGGTTCTGTATGTGTCAGTAGCACATGCAACAAAATATTAACTTGTTCTGCAAACACATTTTTGCAAATATTGTTTACCAGAATTTCCCATCCTCATCCACTGACAGACACCTCTTCTGATCGTCAGGACTCACTGTTTGCCACAGGGAAGACCTTATAGAAATACAAACATTATACATCAATAGGTGAACTGGGGTAGGGCTCCTGGGAAAAGTCTACCTAGTGTTCAAATGACATGCTGTTGGCCACAGACTGGTAGATCATATCGTAGCATACCAAAGAGGCACAGCAAAACCATCAATCTTGCTGTATGCTAACATTTTGACTTGTATTACTTTTATGACCTTGCACGATGTAACATACCATTACAGACGTAGCACACCATTACACAACGTAACACACCCTTACACAACGTAACATACCATTACAGACGTAACACACCCTTACACAACGTAACATACCATTACACAACGTAACACACCCTTACACAACGTAACATACCATTACACAACGTAACACACCATTACACAACGTAACACACCCTTACACAACGTAACATACCATTACACAACGTAACACACCCTTACACAACGTAACACACCCTTACACAACGTAACACACCATTACACAACGTAACACACCCTTACACAACGTAACACACCCTTACACAACGTAACATACCATTACACAACGTAACACACCATTACACAACGTAACACACCCTTACACAACGTAACACACCCTTACACAACGTAACATACCATTACACAACGTAACATACCCTTACACAACGTAACATACCATTACACAACGTAACACACCATTACACAACGTAACACACCATTACACAACGTAACACACCCTTACACAACGTAACATACCATTACACAACGTAACACACCATTACACAACGTAACACACCCTTACACAACGTAACACACCCTTACACAACGTAACACACCCTTACACAACATAACACACCCTTACACAATGTAACACACCCTTACACAACGTAACACACCATTACACAACGTAACACACCCTTACACAACGTAACACACCATTACACAACGTAACATACCATTACACAACGTAACACACCCTTACACAACGTAACATACCATTACAGACGTAACATACCCTTACACAACGTAACACACCCTTACACAACGTAACACACACTTACACAACGTAACACACCCTTACACAACGTAACACACCCTTACACAACGTAACACACCCTTACACAACGTAACACACCATTACACAACGTAACACACCATTACACAACGTAACACACCCTTACACGACGTAACACACCCTTACACAACGTAACACACCATTACACGACGTAACACACCCTTACACAACGTAACACACCATTACACAACGTAACACACCATTACACAACGTAACACACCCTTACACGACGTAACACACCCTTACACGACGTAACACACCATTACACGACGTAACACACCCTTACACAACGTAACACACCATTACACAATGTAACACACCATTACACAACGTAACACACCATTACACAACGTAACACACCCTTACACGACGTAACACACCCTTACACAACGTAACACACCATTACACGACATAACACACCCTTACACGACATAACACACCCTTACACAACGTAACACACCCTTACACGACGTAACACACCCTTACACAACGTAACACACCCTTACACAACGTAACACACCCTTACACAACGTAACACACCCTTACACAACGTAACACACCCTTACACAACGTAACACACCCTTACACAACGTAACATACCATTACAGACGTAACACACCCTTACACAACGTAACACACCCTTACACAACGTAACACACCCTTACACAACGTAACACACCCTTACACAACGTAACACACCCTTACACAACGTAACATACCATTACAGACGTAACACACCCTTACACAACATAACACACCATTACACAACGTAACACACCCTTACACAACGTAACACACCATTACACAACGTAACACACCATTACACAACGTAACACACCCTTACACAACGTAACACACCATTACACAACGTAACACACCCTTACACAACATAACACACCCTTACACAACGTAACACACCATTACACAACGTAACACACCATTACACAACGTAACACACCATTACACAACATAACACACCATTACACAACGTAACACACCCTTACACAACGTAGCACACCATTACACAACGTAACACACCCTTACACAACGTAACACACCATTACACAACGTAACACACCCTTACACGACGTAACACACCATTACACAACGTAACACACCCTTACACGACGTAACACACCCTTACACAACGTAACACACCATTACACGACGTAACACACCCTTACACGACATAACACACCCTTACACAACGTAACACACCCTTACACGACGTAACACACCCTTACACAACGTAACACACCCTTACACAACGTAACACACCCTTACACAACGTAACACACCCTTACACAACGTAACACACCCTTACACAACGTAACATACCATTACAGACGTAACACACCCTTACACAACGTAACACACCCTTACACAACGTAACACACCCTTACACAACGTAACACACCCTTACACAACGTAACACACCCTTACACAACGTAACACACCCTTACACAACGTAACATACCATTACAGACGTAACACAACCTTACACAACATAACACACCATTACACAACGTAACACACCCTTACACAACGTAACACACCATTACACAACGTAACACACCATTACACAACGTAACACACCCTTACACAACGTAACACACCATTACACAACGTAACACACCCTTACACAACATAACACACCCTTACACAACGTAACACACCATTACACAACGTAACACACCATTACACAACGTAACACACCATTACACAACATAACACACCATTACACAACGTAACACACCCTTACACAACGTAGCACACCATTACACAACGTAACACACCCTTACACAACGTAACACACCATTACACAACGTAACACACCCTTACACGACGTAACACACCATTACACAACGTAACACACCATTACACAACGTAACACACCATTACACAACGTAACATACCCTTACACAACGTAACACACCCTTACACAACGTAACACACACTTACACAACGTAACACACCCTTACACAACATAACACACCATTACACAACGTAACACACCATTACACAATGTAACACACCATTACACAACGTAACACACCATTACACAACGTAACACACCATTACACAACGTAACACACCCTTACACAACGTAACACACCATTATACAATGTAATACACCATTACACGACGTAACATACCAACGCCTCAGAGGTGAATGTATCAAACCAGTTGCCGTGATAAGTTTTTCTGTTGTTGTGCACTCTCCTCAAACAATAGCATGGTATTTTTTCCACTGTAATAGCTACTGTAAATGGATTGTGCAGTTAGATTAACAAGAATGTAAGCTTTCTTCACATACAAGACATGTCTATGTCCTGGAATGTTTCTGTTACTTACAACAGTCATGCTAATCACATTAGCGCACGTTAGTTCAACCGTCCCGTATACGGGACACCGATCCCGTAGAGGTTAATCCAGCAGACAGTGTAATCAGGGACTTGTTGGGTGTCCATTTAGATAAGAAAATACTGTCTGCACACTAGTGACCTTTGGTTAACACAGAGTTTTATGTTGTTTAAAAAAGGAAAGGTTTGCTGCCATTGACATCAATTGAAGCAAGGCCTTGATGGCTTTAGTCTTTTATTCCAGCCCAGCACAGCTCAGAACTAACACACCTGATTCAAATGTTCAACCAGTCATGGTCTTTAGTCTGGGCCATGATTAACTGAATCAGGTGTATTACTGCAGGGCTGGAGTGAAAGCCTGCACACCTAGTACTGCAGGGCCAGAGAGTTGAAAACTCCTGGTATGTTATTAACTGTTCATTACCTCATTGTCTCGAAGAGATATGGCCCCTCCGTTATTGAGTTCTCTGAATATTTCTGTTGAGAGGAGCATGAATGACATTATTTTCTATTTAGATAAACAGGCAAACTAAGTCATTTTTTAAAATGATTATCCATTAAGTGCCCCAACTAAACATTCAAAAAGGAGAATTGTGTATTGTCTTTCAAACTATTCCTCTAACTATAAACTGTAAACACTCACTAGAATTCCAGAAATGGAAAATAAAAAAGCCTCTGAAATAAAAGTGGTCCGATTTCATTTCAGTTTTGGACTTACTGGCCATGCGGTCCATGCGTAGGACGAGGCTGATGAAACACTCAATGCTGATGTTTCCAGAAGATCCACTGTAGCGCAGAGCAATCAGGTTCAGCAGGTCAGCCTGATCCCTGTGGAGGAGAGACAGGCCTCAGCTCTATTCCACAGGTATTCCACAGGTATTCCACAGGTATTCCACAGGTGTTGTGCATCAAATGGCCTGCTGTTTAGTCATAACGGTAACTTTAATCCATCTGCTCATGCTAAATGACAATCCTAACTCTTCAATCATGTGCTGATGTCAATGAGCTGATTTTACATTAGGCCCTGTAAGCAGGTACGGTGATATCAGCTCAGTGGCAGGCCCTGTTTGTTGGTCTAGCCAAAGGTTACCTGAAGCCATGATTGCGTTCCTCAGTTGACTAAATGACAACTTTCCAGAACGGTCCACATCTGAACAGCAGAAGATGTCCTGGACGATGTAATAAAATATGAATATTTTCAGGTAATTTGTACATAAAAAATTGGAATGAGTAATTCTATAGTTGTTTTACCTTTTTGCCACAGACTTGCTCATTCATTTACCTTGTACATGGTAACTTTTCTCCATAGACTTAGAAATGCAGCACTGTTCAGTCTTCCAGTGATTGATGTCTGGAGAAGGAAAGGTTAACGGAATCTCCAAAGGCAGAATTTGATATGTCTTTACATTTTGCCCTGTAATGAGCTAAAGCAATATGATTAGCTATGTGGTTCTCAAACCTCTCCTTCGGACCCCCAGACGTTTCACAATTTATTGTAGCCCTGAACTAGCTCACCTGGTTAACATTTACATTTGAGTCATTTAGCAGACGCTCTTATCCAGAGCGACTTACAGGAGCAATTAGGGTTAAGTACCTCGCGCAAGGGCACATCGACAGATTTTTCACCTAGTCGGCTCTGGGACCTTTCGGTTACTGGCACAACACTCTTAACCACTAAGCTACCTGCCGCCTCACCTAGTCAAGGTGTTGATAATTAGTTGACAAGTTGAATCAGGTGTGCTAGCTCTGGAATAGATCAAATACATGGAATCGGCTGGGGGAGAGGTTTGAGAAGCACTAATGAGCTAAAGCCATATGTTTAGCACTGTAGTGTAATGAGCTAAAGCCATATGTTTAGCACTGTAGTGTAATGAGCTAAAGCCATATGTTTAGCACTGTAGTGTAATGAGCTAAAGCCATATGTTTAGCACTGTAGTGTAATGAGCTAAAGCCATATGTTTAGCACTGTAGTGTAATGAGCTAAAGCCATATGTTTAGCACTGTAGTGTAATGAGCTAAAGCCATATGCTTAGCACTGTAGTGTAATGAGCTAAAGCCATATGCTTAGCACTGTAGTGTAATGAGCTAAAGCCATATGCTTAGCACTGTAGTGTAATGAGCTAAAGCCATATGCTTAGCACTGTAGTGTAATGAGCTAAAGCCATATGTTTAGCACTGTAGTGTAATGAGCTAAAGCCATATGCTTAGCACTGTAGTGTAATGAGCTAAAGCCATATGCTTAGCACTGTAGTGTAATGAGCTAAAGCCATATGCTTAGCACTGTAGTGTAATGAGCTAAAGCCATATGTTTAGCACTGTAGTGTAATGAGCTAAAGCCATATGCTTAGCACTGTAGTGTAATGAGCTAAAGCCATATGCTTAGCACTGTAGTGTAATGAGCTAAAGCCATATGCTTAGCACTGTAGTGTAATGAGCTAAAGCCATATGCTTAGCACTGTAGTGTAATGAGCTAAAGCCATATGCTTAGCACTGTAGTGTAATGAGCTAAAGCCATATGTTTAGCACTGTAGTGTAATGAGCTAAAGCCATATGCTTAGCACTGTAGTGTAATGAGCTAAAGCCATATGCTTAGCACTGTAGTGTACTGAGCTAAAGCCATATGCTTAGCACTGTAGTGTAATGAGCTAAAGCCATTTGTTTAGCTATGTGGTCTGTTTTATGTTGGTGGAACCATATTTGCTGTCTTTTCCCTCTCCAGTTTGTTGCTGGGTTTGTAAACTGGTGTTCAGATTATATGAACGTTTAACATAAAGCCTTGTTTATACCTGGCGCTAACATGCATTCTTGGTCCTGATGTTGTCCACATTCTAATTGTGCCCACATTTTTAGATATGCGTTTACACATGGTATTCAAATGTGTCTCATATCCGTCCACTGTGTCCGCATTGGGCTCGGGCTCCCGAGTGGCGCAGTGGTCTAAGGCACTGCATCTCAGTGCTTGAGGCGTCACTACAGACCCCCTGGTTCGATTCCAGGCTGTATCACAACCGGCCGTGATTGGGAGTCCCATAGGGCGGCGCACAATTGGCCCAGCGTCGTCCGGGTTTGGCCGGTGTAGGCCGTCATTGTAAATAAGAATTTGTTCTTAACTGACTTGCCTAGTTAAATAAAGGTAAAAAAAAAAATTAAATTGTGACCTGATTTCCTGGTCCCTCCTTGTATGCAAATTATTTTACGGCTATTCTTTCAAAATAATATGCATTTATTTATTTTAAGACACACATTGATGTCCTAAGTGAATGTGTTCCACCTGTCAACAATTTGAGAAGGTGGGATTATGATGATTCAAATGGTTTTACTGTCCAGATCCATCTACATTTAAAATATCCAGACATAATGTTTGCCTGTCTCCAAAGATGGTCAGGAAGATCTGATCAATATCAGATCACAATGATTCTTTTGATCGTCTACACCTCTCTACTAATGTGGGCACAATCAGGATGTAGACACAATCAGGACAAAGGTTGCATGTCAGCGCCAGGTAAAATTAAGAGTCAAAACATGTCAGCACTAGGTATAAACAGGGCTTAAGAGTCATTGCAAAAACTCCTACATTCACAGAGCTTTTGTAGTATTGGAGTGTTCAACGGTGTGCTCTTCTAAAGTACTGTTCAGGGTGTTTCATAAGACAAGACGTGTTCATCATGGGATGGGAGACTCTGTCACTAAGCTCATGAAGGCTACATCCATTAAGGCCACCATGCTTCGACACCAACTCCAAGCTGAATGAAGCCTTCTGTTTTCTTTGCGTATCCTGTGTAAAATGTGAAAAGGCGGCACATAAAAACATCATACAGATACCACCATGCAACACATTGCTCACCATACACCAACCAGTGGTGCAGTGGAGGGTAAATGCAAGTAAACGCAGTTTACCCAACTATTGTTTTCACCACTACATCACTGACTCCATCCCTGTGGTCTTAATATCAGTACTAGTGTCTCTCTGTTCAACCGCCTAATTCTGGTCATTAAGTACTTGGAATCTCCACGATGATTGATTTCCTCTCTACACACCTTGGAGGAGATTTTCATTCAGAGTCCTCTGAAGCTGTTCAGCATCCACCTCCTCAAACTTGAAAACAAAATTAGTGTTGTTGATTTTTTAAATAGATTATTGATTGTTAGAAACTAGTAATATTCTCAAATGCATTTATCTCAGGTTACAGTGGGGAAAAAAAGTATTTAGTCAGCCACCAATTGTGCAAGTTCTCCCACTTAAAAAGATGAGAGAGGCCTGTAATTGTCATCATAGGTACACGTCAACTATGACAGACAAATTGAGAATAGTTTTTCCTGAAAATCACATTGTAGGATTTTTAATGAAGACCAAGGAGCTGTCAAAGGACACCAGAAACAAAATTGTAGACCTGCACCAGGCTGGGAAGACTGAATCTGCAATAGGTAAGCAGCTTGGCTTGAAGAAATCAACTGTGGGAGCAATTATTAGGAAATGGAAGACATACAAGACCACTGATAATCTCCCTCGATCTGGGGCTCCACGCAAGATCTCACCCCGTGGGGTCAAAATGATCACAAGAACGGTGAGCAAAAATCCCAGAACCACACGGGGGGACCTAGTGAATGACCTGCAGAGAGCTGGGACCAAAGTAACAAAGCCTACCATCAGCAACACACTACGCCGCCAGGGACTCAAATCCTGCAGTGCCAGACGTGTCCCCCTGCTTAAGCCAGTACATGTCCAGGCCCGTCTGAAGTTTGCTATAGTGCATTTGGATGATCCAGAAGAGGATTGGGAGAATGTCATATGGTCAGATGAAACCAAAATAGAACTTTTTGGTAAAAACTCAACTCGTCGTGTTTGGAGGACAAAGAATGCTGAGTTGCATCCAAAGAACACCATACCTACTGTGAAGCATGGGGGTGGAAACATCATGCTTTGGGGCTGTTTTTCTGCAAAGGGACCAGGACGACTGATCCGTGTAAAGGAAAGAATGAATGGGGCCATGTATCGTGAGATTTTGAGTGAAAACCTCCTTCCATCAGCAAGGGCATTGAAGATGAAACGTGGCTGGGTCTTTCAGCATGACAATGATTCCAAACACACCGCCCGGGCAACGAAGGAGTGGCTTTGTAAGAAGCATTTCAAGGTCCTGGAGTGGCCTAGCCAGTCTCCAGATCTCAACCCCATAGAAAATCTTTGGAGGGAGTTGAAAGTCCATGTTGCCCAGCGACAGCCCCAAAACATCACTGCTCTAGAGGAGATCTGCATGGAGGAATGGGCCAAAATACCAGCAACAGTGTGTGAAAACCTTGTGAAGACTTACAGAAAACGTTTGACCTGTGTCATTGCCAACAAAGGGTATATAACAAAGTATTGAGAAACTTTTGTTATTGACCAAATACTTCTTTTCCACCATAATTTGCAAATAAATTCATTAAAAATCCTACAATGTGATTTTCTGGATTTATTTTTCTCATTTTGTCTGTCATAGTTGACGTGTACCTATGATGAAAATTACAGGCCTCTCTCATCTTTTTAAGTGGAAGAACTTGCACAATTGGTGGCTGACTAAATACTTTTTTTCCCCACTGTATGTGTTTTACGATTGCAATGCCAGGTCTGTGGGTTCGATTCCCACCGTCGACCAGCATGAAAATGTATGCACTCCATACTGTAAAACGCTCTGCATAAGAGCGTCTGCTACATGACAAAAATGTAAATTGCAAGTCCTTGTTGAACTAAAAATAATCTCTGAACTTGCCTGATCAGAATATTGCCGAAACAGAGTTTGTTTGTTCCCCATATCTTCTCTATTGTCAGTAGCTGTGGGCTAAGAAATTAAATATATTGTAATAAGATATCAAGAAAGGAAGAGAAAAAGCAACATCAGAGACATAGAAATACATCAACTCAAATGTGACTGATGAAATACGCGTTGCCTTAAATACCTTTGGGGTTTCCTTCATATCTTCATCATTGGAATGATCTGGCGTTGCAATCGCCACGCACTAGCTACCGAGCCACACAGAAACTACAGTGTAAAAGGAAAACACATAACCTGAGAAAAATGTATTGCTTTTGAGAATATTACTAGTTGTGGATGCTGAACAGCTTCAGGTGGATGCTGAACAGCTTCAGAGGACTCTGAAAGAAAATCTCCTCCAAGGTGTGTAGAGAGGAAAATCAATCATCATGGAGATTCCAAGTATTTGATGACCAAAATGAGGCGGTTGAACAGAGAGACACTAGTACTGATATTAAGACCACTGTACCTGCTTACAGGGTCTAATGTAAAATCAGCTCATTGACATCAGTTCACGATTGAAGAGTTAGGATTGTCATTTAGCATGAGCAGATGGATTAAAGTTACCGTTATGACTATACAGCAGTCCATTTGACGCACAACACCTGTGGAATACCCGTGGAATACCTGTGGAATACCCGTGGAATACCTGTGGAATACCTGTGGAGGTATAGAGCTGAGGCCTGTCTCTCCTCCACAGGGATCAGGCTGACCTGCTGAACCTGATTGCTCTGTGGATCTTCTGGAGACATCAAACCTTTCCTTTTTTTAAACAACATAAAACTCTGTGTTAACCAAAGGTCACTAGTGTGCAGGCAGTATTTTCTTATCTAAATGGACACCCAACAAGTCCCCGATTACACTGTCTGCTGGATTAAACTGTCTGATATGCAGTTATCCAGAGCATCTTCAGTGTGTTAAGATGTGATTTCACTGTTTTCAATTTTATATGACTAATGAATTGTGTTATTACTCAAATCTCAACACAGTTTTTTTTTTTTTTCCTTTTTCAGTGGATGTACATCATTATGTATGCATAGACTACAGACCAAAGGGGATTGGTCAGAATACTTCAATTAGAATCGTAAGATTAGAAGAAGTGCTATGGTGATGCTTTGCTGGAAAAAAACATATATTTATGTGACATTTTCAGGGTATTTCATTGCACTTCAGCTTGATAAAGAGTATCTTGATTAATCCCACAGTCCCTTCTTTGCACTAACACTTGTCTTGTCTTACTAGCGCTGACTTTGCTGATAGTTACTTTGAGGAAAAATGGACTCACTATGACTGTGATATGTGTTGTGTCACCTAGCCATCTTTAACATGGATGCACTAACTGTAAGTCGCTCTGGATAAGAGCGTCTGCTAAATGACTAACATGTAAATGATAAAAAGCTGCTGCCGTTTAAAGACAGTAATCAAGATGGGTTGTGAGTAAATGATGGTACGTAGCTTAGTGGTTAAGAGTGCCAGTAACCAAAAGGTTCTAATCCCCGAGCCGACTAGGTGAAAAATCTGTCGATGTGCCCTTGAGCAAGGCACTTAACCCTAATTGCGCCTGTAAGTCGCTCTGGATAAGAGCGTCTGCTAAATGACTAAAATGTAAATGTACCCTGTAAATGGAACGGTTCATAGACTATAAAGCATTACAGGTTACATCCTGGTACTTTACATTAGCTTTTCTATATACTGTATCCATGTGGGGATTTTAAAACGTTTTTGTTTAGTTTCTTGCTTCTTGGTTTAAGTGCAGAACAAATCAGGTGCTGTCATTTGATCATATAATAGGATACAGTATAATACAGCTCTCCAAGTAGAGCCCAACTGACGTGAAAACGTCTATCCATCAAGAAACAGATTGAAGTGTTTTTCTATGGGGGGGTCAGACGTTGACATCAGCCTTATATCCAGCATACAAAGCACATGTTCTATTCCAGTGGTATTAAATCGTTTTCAGCTGGGAGTCGGTGGGACCCATTTTCTTCCTTAGAATTTCTTGTGACCCCACCCCAAATATTTTTTTTTAAACCTTAAAATCGGTCAATTACATTTTTTACGTAAAACAAAATTACCTTCAATTAATAGCATTTTCATCTCTTATCAAAATGAAAATAAACCAGTAAATACATCTAGTCAATAACATTTTATTTGTCAAATTACCTTTCTCAAAACGTGTGTATATTGACCCATACGATAATCTGTACTCTTAATTACGAAATAATATAACTATATATATTGTATTAGTAATTTTTTTTCATTAAAAAAAATATATATATTTGGGGCGACCCCACTTACTGCAGTTCCCAGGACTTTAATACAACCGTTCTATTACTTATTTTTTCTATTCATCTTCTTCAGTACTACTTCTGTTCACAACTATGCAGAATATACTACACTGTCACCGTGTGGCTCACCTGAAGTACTGCAAGCAGAATATACTGCGTAACAGTGACGTGTGCTATACGGAAATGTATTGTATTATAATGTTTCAACACTTTATTATCCAGTAATGTGAGCTGAGCACCGATGGTATATTTTCATTTTATTAATTTGAAGAAAAATATGAATAAAGGGCTCTATTTAATCCGTATCGTGGAAGTTCAGCATTACAGCGTGATTCAAATTTAAAGGCAATGTTTCCGTGTTAGCAGAGACTGCATTCACGGTAAACACTGCATATGTCGACTCAATCGGGATTTACCTTCAGCGATACTGACTGAATAAAGCCCAAACTTTACATAGGTAATATTTGTGGGTTAAGTACAAGGACAGGTGTACATACTTCATGAATTTTACATTCCTTGACAACAACAGATCATTTAAATATGTAAACATGTAAAGTGCTATGTGCAATCTTAATGGAATGTTCCTATAAGAACACATACATAGATATATACTTGTGATAATTACGTACAAGAGTGATGTTAAACAAGAATGATAAAACAATAAATGATTAAAACGTGATTGGCTAAATAAAATATTTGTAAACTTGGTTATAAGTAGTACAAGACGATTCAACAATTCTAAAAGAAAAACGTGTCGTTGCTGTTAGTTTTAGAAGATGCTTGGCCCACACTACGGTCTCGTCATCTCTTCTCACATCATCTGTAGGATGATGGTGACCAGTGCCAGACACAGAGAGAGGGCTACCAGGTCTTTCTCAGGATGTACTCCTCCATCAGCTACACCATCTGTGATTGGGAAATCATTTTAAGACACTTTAACATAGAGTGCCCAGCAGTGGAATCCGATGTAATTATCCTATGTAATTACCATGTAACACGTTAATACATATTCAGTTAACGTTAGGCAGTGTTTACACTTTACCTCTCACTTTTTTTATTTATTTTGTTCTTACAGGAAAGTATTAGCAGTGCTAAGAACTTATAGTCGACTTGTTAGAAGATCATTCTATAAGTACTCTTTAAAGGGGGAATCCTTAGTTGAAACAATAACAAATGAGACACCCCACCACTGTTGTGGGAAAAATCTGGGGGATGGGCCTGGAGAAATGCAACCACTCTCAAATTCTTAGACAGAGCTATGGTTACAAGGACAGACCATCCGTGATCTCAAAATTATAGTTTTAACCACGTTATGAGGCTATATAGTGTTTGTTTACAATTACATCGTTTACAAACAATGGAGTAAAAAAATATTATTATTTGGGGTTCTGACGGGGGACGACAGTTGAACTAGGCTCATGAGACATTTATAAGTTATATTATTCTAGAATCAATGGGTGTATAGCATTAATTTAGGAGTCCAAAGATGGATATAGCAACTGCTGATTGCCTTTTAAGGGTTCATCAGGAATAATGCCTATATGTAATATGTAGGAAGGCAGGTAGCTTAGTGGTTAAGAGCGTTGTGCCAGTAACCGAAAGGTCGTTGGTTCTAATCCCCTGGCCGACTAGGTGAAAAATCTGTCGATGTGCCCTTGAGCAAGGCACTTAACCCTAATTGCTCCTGTAAGTCGCTCTGGATAAGAGCGTCTGCTAAATGACTAAAATGTAATGTAAAGTGTGGGCAGTCCATGTTTCCTTACCCAGAGTTGTGGTGGCTGGTAGTGGCAGGACTGTGACAGTGGTGTGTGCTGGCGTTGTGGTTGTGGTGGTGGTGTTGAGTGGGTCCACCACGGCTGGCACCACCACAGTGGAAGCTGCTTTACCTCCAGTCAGGCCGAGTCCCAGAGTGTCCAGATCAGATTGCAGCTGCTTGGCTACCCACGCCTGAACAACGGTGTCGTTCTCAAACGTCTTCAGATCGTCCACGTTAGTACCCAGAAGTCCTTTCACCTCGCTCACGGTCAGACTCTGAGTTAAATAAATAAATAAAGAACAGATGAAACAGGTTTCCTGTATTTCCATTGTAGCGGCAGGTACAGCAGGTCCAGGGTTATTCCAACACCCCCATACTTACAGTAACTACGGCGATCTCAAGACCTGTGAAGGTGGTTATGTCCATGTTCACGTTCTGAGCTGCAAGGCTCCTTACGTCTTCAATGGGAGCACCACCTGGCAAAAAGGGGAATGCACACTTTCAGCAAGAACTGAATAGAGAACCTCAAATTGTCATACTCCATTAGGCTTTCCACATTTAGTTTTGCCCGGTGCAATGGAGCCATTGGAATAGTCCCAACAGAACAAACCCGGCCCACCCGGCCCACCAGGCAAGCTAAATCAAACGCACCAAAAGTAAGTGAAAGAAAGCAAATACTTAGGTCTGGTGTGTGTGTTTACCAAGGTAGGGGCTGATGAGTTGGTAATATGTTGTATTAGCAGTACGCTGTGAGCTAAAGGAACTCTTGCTGATGTTGTATACAGCCCTCTTCTGCTCAATGGAGCAAGAGGTCACATCCAGGGAATTGGCATTTCTTAGAAGATAAATGAGAAACACAAAAAAACTGTTATTGTTATTCAGGACTACAGTTTAGCTGACATATTGTCTCATTGTTACCCAGGACTACAGTTTAGCTGACATATTGTCTCAATGTTATCCAGGACTACAGTTTAGCTGACATATTGTCTCATTGTTATCCAGGACTACAGTTTAGCTGACATATTGTCTCAATGTTATCCAGGACTACAGTTTAGCTGACATATTGTCTCATTGTTATCCAGGACTACAGTTTAGCTGACATATTGTCTCAATGTTATCCAGGACTACAGTTTAGCTGACATATTGTCTCATTGTTATCCAGGACTACAGTTTAGCTGACATATTGTCTCAATGTTATCCAGGACTACAGTTTAGCTGACATATTGTCTCAATGATATCCAGGACTACAGTTTAGCTGACATATTGTCTCAATGTTATCCAGGACTACAGTTTAGCTGACATATTGTCTCATTTTTATCCAGGACTACAGTTTAGCTGACATATTGTCTCATTGTTATCCAGGACTACAGTTTAGCTGACATATTGTCTCATTGTTATCCAGGACTACAGTTTAGCTGACATATTGTCTCATTGTTACCCAGGACTACAGTTTAGCTGACATATTGTCTCAATGTTATCCAGGACTACAGTTTAGATGACATATTGTCTCAATGTTATCCATGAGTTGGTAAACAGAACTGCGAAATAATTCATTAGCCGTTTTTTGCTGAGCAGGTCAGATATACTCACTTCAGGCTGCTTGACGTGATGGTCTTCAGTACGCTCACGTCCAGAGAACACAGATTAGAGCCAATGGCATTTAACTCAGAGCTCCCCAAGGAGTTACCTGACGTGTTCAAGTATGTTGTGATGATTGCCTTACTCTGAATGCATCAACAGAGAGAGACCTGTATTAGAGAAAAGCTACATACAAAAAAAAGTACAAAGTACAAACGTCTCTTTCCTTAATATACCTTTGCTGTTTCCCATGAACCATCACCAGAGGCCATCAGTGCTGACAGTGTGTCTATTTTGGTGACAGTCCACTTTGTGATGTCATCAAGAGTGGCCACACGAGACACAGAGTGCAGCACCTTAAGCTGCTCGTCAACAATGCCAGATGGATAAGCCTGTGGAACACAATTATGCATTTATTAGGGTTATTGTACTCTGCTCATTTTATTAATGATTGAAGAAACTGGACTGGTCTTCCTAGAGTAAAGACATTCTGCTACCTATCCCTTTTCATATCTATACACGGCCACTACCGTGTATTGAATATAATCATCGTTTCCATTCCATTCTATTCTGAGAGTCAAAGAAAACGAATGTCAGACGGCCATATTGACATCATCATTACCTGGTTTAGTTTGACTAAAATAATCTTCTGGAAGTCGTTATCATCCACTCTTTCAGTGACAGTGGCCAGATTGTCTTTCAAAATGCTGGTGTCCAGGCAGAGGTCAAACTGGGTCACGTCATAGCCGAAGGGGAACGAGGTGTCTGCGATGACCGACTGGGTGATGTTGCCAGTGGTGCATCCTTTTGAAATGCAACCAAAGGTGAGAAAGAGAAGTTACATGCACACACACGTTCACACACATAGACACCAGACAGTATGCAAATATGCTACTCATGAAAGTCTCATAGCAAATGTTTAATTCTCTAAGCTTTTTCTCCAAGATGATTAGCGCATAGTGGGTTTACCTGCTCCTCGCTTGGATCTTCTGAGTGAGTTGATCTCCTTGAACAGTGTCTTCAGCTTCCTCTTCTGTGTTTCCTGCTTCCTCAGCTGGGGCATAAAGGACTTGAGGAACTTCCCTTTCACCTCCTGTGAATACCAAAACAAACATTTTTAGATCAATCATTTGCACCCTTTTACAAAAATAACATGGCGTAAACACAAAAAATTACAAGCGTAAACGTACTCTTGTGAACAGGCTCCAGAAGTTTTGGGTCAGATACAGTGGCAGGGTTCCAAGGTCTTCCAATGTTTGTTGATTCCATGTAGCAGTGTTTCTGAAAACAGAGTTCATATTGTAAATTGTATTGTTATTCCATGTACAACTTCTGTGATTTAATAAAAATAAAAATAAACTTTGCTCACAAAAGTTCTCATTCACATACCCATACTGTGTCGTCCCTGAAAGTAGGAGCTTTTCCATGGCAGTGACTTGAGCGTCGGTGAAGTCCTTGCAGTTCTTCAGTTTCTCCAGAATGAAGGGGTCAGAGTTTTGGATGTAGGAACCATCCATAGTACACACCATGTTTCCCAGCACCTCCACATTGTTTTTACTAAGACTCACTCCACTAATTCCCTAGAAATTACACAAAGTGATGTATTAATTAGAGGGGATTCGTTTGAATCATATGTTTCTATAAAACGTTGTTGACCTGCCAACTCTTCCAACATTCTGTAATTGTAATTGGCTATGGCTTTGGCTAGGGGAACCACAACTTTTCCATTGCAAAAAAAAAGTGAACTGAAGGGGTGATAGTGCTGGTCTTGGTTTGTATGATAGTGTTGTTGTTGGTTTTTAGAGAACCAGACATTTCTGACTCATGCAACTATGGTACTGCACATGTATGTAGAAACACTAAGACCCTAATGAGGAAACCTGTTTACTGGTTAGTGCATTCCAACATTCCATAATTGTTTTATTAAAGCTGTGGACTGTTATCTAACTTAGCTGAGGGTTCTGGGTATGTGCTGTTAAGAGTCATTTCCTACGCCACTGCACGTCTTAAAAAGGTCACAGGAGATACACTACATGACCAAAGGTATGTGGACACCTGCTCATCGAACATCTAATTCCAAAATTATGGGCATTAATATGGAGTTGGTCCCCCCTTTTTTGCTATAACAGCCTCCACATTTCTGGGAAAGCTTTCCACTAGATGTTGGAACATTGCTGCGGGGGACTTCCTTCCATTCAGCCACAAGAGCATTAGTGAGGTCGGGCACTGATGTTGGGTGATTAGGCCTGGCTCGAAGTCAGCGTTCCAATTCAAGTTCTTCCACACCGATCTCAACAAACCATTTCTGTATGGACCTCGTTTTGTGCATGGGGGCATTGTCATGCTGGAACAGGAAAGGGCCTTCCCCAAACTGTTGCCAAAAAGTTGGAAGCACAGAATCATCTAGAATGTCATTGTGGCGTTAAGATTTCCCTTCACTGGAACTAAGGGGCCTAGCCCGAACCATGAAAAACAGCCCCAGACCATTATTCCTCCTCCACCAAACTTTACAGTTGGCACTATGCATTCAGGCAGGTAGCGTTCTCCTGGCATCCGCCAAACCCAGATTTGTCCGTCGGACTGCCAGATGGGGAAGTGTGATTCATCACTCCAGACAATACATTTCCACTGCTCCAGAGTCCAATGGCGGCGAGCTTTACACCACTCCAGCCAACACTCAGCATTGCGCATGGTGATCTAAGGCTTGTGTGTGGCTGCTCAGCCATGGAAACCCATTTAATGAAGCTCCAGACGAACAGTTATTGTGCCGACGTTGCTTCCAGAGGCAATTTGGAACTCGGTAGTGAGTGTTGCAACCAAGGACAGACGATTTTTATGTGCTACGCACTTCATCACTTCGCGGCTGAGCCATTGTTGCTCCTAGATGTTTCCACTTCACAATAACAGCACCTACAGTTGACCAGGGCAACGCTAGCAGGGCTGAAATTTGACAAACTGACTTGTTGAAAAGGTGGCATCCTATGACGGTGCCACGTTGAAAGTCACTGAGTGTTTGGCCATTCTACTGCCAGTGTTTGTCTATGGAGATTGCATGGCTGTGTGCTCGATTGTATACACCTGTCAGCAACAGGTGTGGCTGAAATAACCGAATCCACTAATTTGAAGGGGTGTCCACATACTTTTATATATATAGTGTATCTATAGATGAAGGTACACAACTCTGCAGTCACACACCAAGCAGCTTTTTGCGTTGTCCAGTAGCATTGTATCCTTGTTCAGCACGCTGGAGAGGACAGAGAAGTCAGCAGAACCTGCCGCGCTGAAGTAGGACCCGCAATTGCTTTTTTCAACCTTTGCATAGCTGGAATGAAATAAACAATTAATACGGATTAATACAAATGAGCTAAGGAAACATTCCCTAAACACATTGATCCACACATCACTCATATGAAGCATCAACAGGATTATAAAATCAGATTGTATTTGCTGGTAGTTTTTTTCTGAACTAAAATACATTCTGAACTACCAGGAAATACTTTCTTTAGAATATTGTCTGGATTATTGTATAGTATTTGAATGTTAAAATCATGAACAGGATAAGATCATGATCAGGATTAGATCATGAACAGGATTAGATCATGAACAGGATTAGATCATGAACAGGATTAGATCATGAACAGGATTAGATAATTAAAGATGCACTAAGCAGAAATCGCTCCACCATTTCCTGGTTGCTAAAATGAGAATAGTTCGCCTAATTTCAGTTTATGTGACGTAACAAAGCAAGTGTTGTCCCATGTGGCTCACTTGGTAGAGCATGGCACTTGCAACGCGAGGGTTGTGGGTTTGATTCCCACGGGGGACCAGTATGAAAATGTATGCACTAACTACTGTAAATTGCTCTGGATAAGAACGTCTGCTAAATGACTCAAATGTAAATGTAGTGTAGATAATTTTTGTACCATCTAAACTGCTGTGAAATGTATTTTCAATAACCTAAAATATTGTATTTGTACAAAACTGAAAGTAAAAGATGCAAAAAACGAAATTTAAGAACGGGAGCATAGAAATAGCACACATAGAACATATCTACAGCTTCTTAGACCTGCGTTCAATGAGAATGACAGATCTTTAACAGATAATTCTATGTGAATTTGGTTGGGTTGCCCAAAAAGTTACATATTGCAGCTTTAACAGGATAGATTATTGACAGGATTAGATAATTAACAGAATTAGATAATAAAACAGGATCAAATAATTAGCAGGATCAAATAATTAACAGTATTAGATAATGAACAGTATTAAATAATTAACAGGATTAGATCATTAACAGTATTAGATGACAGGTTAGATAAATAACAGGATTAGATAATAAACAGGATTAAATAATTAACAGGATTAGATAATTAACAGTATTAGATGACAGGTTAGATAAATAACAGGATTAGATAATAAACAATATTAAATCATTAACAGGATTAGATAATTAACAGTATTAGATGACAGGTTAGATAATAAACAGGATTAAATAATAAACAGGATTAAATAATGAACAGGATTAGACTTACTTGTAATATAGTAGCAGGTCTGAGGGATAGTCTGTAAAGTTCTGGGAGAGGTTGCCTTTCAGTAAATTGTACATGCAGGTCAACTGTGGGAAAATGATAAGAGGCAATCATGTGTGAGATGTATTAGCTATCATCATCATCATCATCATCATAACTCTGACATCTTCATGTCTCACGGACCTGTGTTTCTTTCAGCACCACTTTCTCTCTAGGGATCTTCGGTCTGCAGGCATGAACCAGCCTGCGCACCGTTTTGATGGTCAAGGACTGCACTGATGTACACGTGAACCCTTGCAACACGGACGGAGAGAGCCTGTTTGTAAGAGGAGAAGAGACTGTTTGTAAGAGGAGAGAGACTGTTTGTAAGAGGAGAGAGACTGTTTGTAAGAGGAGAAGAGACTGTAAAAGGAGAAGAGACTGTTTGTAAGAGGAGAGAGACTGTTTGTAAGAGGAGAGAGACTGTTTGTAAGAGGAGAAGAGACTGTAAGAGGAGAGAGACTGTTTGTAAGAGGAGAAGAGACTGTTTGTAAGAGGAGAAGAGACTGTTTGTAAGAGGAGAAGAGACTGTAAGAGGAGAAGAGACTGTTTGTAAGAGGAGAAGAGACTGTTTGTAAGAGGAGAAGAGACTGTTTGTAAGGGGAGAAGAGACTGTTTGTAAGAGGAGAAGAGACTGTTTGTAAGAGGAGAGAGACTGTTTGTAAGAGGAGAAGAGACTGTAAGAGGAGAAGAGACTGTAAGAGGAGAGAGACTGTTTGTAAGAGGAGAAGAGACTGTTTGTAAGAGGAGAAGAGACTGTAAGAGGAGAAGAGACTGCAAGAGGAGAGAGACTGTTTGTAAGAGGAGAGAGACTGTTTGTAAGAGGAGAAGAGACTGTTTGTAAGAGGAGAGAGACTGTTTGTAAGAGGAGAAGAGACTGTTTGTAAGAGGAGAAGAGACTGTTTGTAAGAGGAGAAGAGACTGTTTGTAAGAGGAGAGAGACTGTTTGTAAGAGGAGAGAGACTGTTTGTAAGAGGAGAAGAGACTGTAAGAGGAGAAGAGACTGTAAGAGGAGAGAGACTGTTTGTAAGAGGAGAAGAGACTGTTTGTAAGAGGAGAGAGACTGTTTGTAAGAGGAGAAGAGACTGTTTGTAAGAGGAGAGAGACTGTTTGTAAGAGGAGAGAGACTGTTTGTAAGAGGAGAAGAGACTGTTTGTACGAGGAGAAGAGACTGTTTGTAAGAGGAGAGAGACTGTTTGTAAGAGGAGAAGAGACTGTTTGTAAGAGGAGAGAGACTGTTTGTAAGAGGAGAAGAGACTGTTTGTAAGAGGAGAGAGACTGTTTGTAAGAGGAGAAGAGACTGTAAGAGGAGAAGAGACTGTTTGTAAGAGGAGAAGAGACTGTTTGTAAGAGGAGAAGAGACTGTTTGTAAGAGGAGAGAGACTGTTTGTAAGAGGAGAAGAGACTGTTTGTAAGAGGAGAAGAGACTGTTTGTAAGAGGAGAGAGACTGTTTGTAAGAGGAGAAGAGACTGTTTGTAAGAGGAGAGAGACTGTTTGTAAGAGGAGAAGAGACTGTTTGTAAGAGGAGAAGAGACTGTTTGTAAAAGGAGAAGAGACTGTTTGTAAGAGGAGAGAGACTGTTTGTAAGAGGAGAAGAGACTGTTTGTAAGAGGAGAAGAGACTGTAAGAGGAGAAGAGACTGTAAGAGGAGAGAGACTGTTTGTAAGAGGAGAAGAGACTGTTTGTAAGAGGAGAGAGACTGTTTGTAAGAGGAGAGAGACTGTTTGTAAGAGGAGAAGAGACTGTTTGTAAGAGGAGAGAGACTGTTTGTAAGAGGAGAAGAGACTGTTTGTAAGAGGAGAGAGACTGTTTGTAAGAGGAGAAGAGACTGTTTGTAAGAGGAGAGAGACTGTTTGTAAGAGGAGAAGAGACTGTTTGTAAGAGGAGAGAGACTGTTTGTAAGAGGAGAGAGACTGTTTGTAAGAGGAGAGAGACTGTTTGTAAGAGGAGAAGAGACTGTAAGAGGAGAGAGACTGTTTGTAAGAGGAGAAGAGACTGTTTGTAAGAGGAGAGAGACTGTTTGTAAGAGGAGAGAGACTGTTTGTAAGAGGAGAAGAGACTGTTTGTAAGAGGAGATAGACTGTTTGTAAGAGGAGAAGAGACTGTTTGTAAGAGGAGAAGAGACTGTTTGTAAGAGGAGAAGAGACTGTTTGTAAGAGGAGAGAGACTGTTTGTAAGAGGAGAGAGACTGTTTGTAAGAGGAGAAGAGACTGTTTGTAAGAGGAGAGAGACTGTTTGTAAGAGGAGAAGAGACTGTTTGTAAGAGGAGAAGAGACTGTTTGTAAGAGGAGAAGAGACTGTTTGTAAGAGGAGAAGAGACTGTTTGTAAGAGGAGAAGAGACTGTTTGTAAGAGAAGAGACTGTTTGTAAGAGGAGAAGAGACTGTTTGTAAGAGGAGAAAGACTGTTTGTAAGAGGAGAAGAGACTGTTTGTAAGAGGAGAAGAGACTGTTTGTAAGAGGAGAAGAGACTGTTTGTAAGAGGAGAAGAGAGAGAGCATGAGGAAGTAAAGAGACAGAAAGACACAACAGGACAGTTGATCTGGGTTTGTCATGTTAACTAATTTATAACTTACTCCTCTGAGTCGATGCTTGCATTGCTCGCTATGGTGCCGAAGAATATAACAGCCTACAACACAAAGACAAGGTAAGAGTCTTGGTAATGACAGTTATATCTATCTATACAAGCCAAATGCATAAATTGTTCATGTGAAACCTGCTAGGAATGAATAAACCCAGTGAGCAGAAGAAAAATGAAAATACGTTGTTTTCTACGTCTTTTCAACGTCTTTTCAACGTCTTTTCAACGTCTTGTGCTCATAGGGAAGGCCTGTTCATAGATGATGTCAAGACACCAACCTGCTCTTGCGTCCATGTCTTTCTGTTGATCGCCTGTACGTTCACAGGCTCCTCAGAGAAGGTCAGGAGAACCCTGGGGATCAGTGTGGCCATGGCATCAGGTACATTCACAACCAACGCATTGGGGCTTTGGTTGATGGTGATTATCTAATAAGGAATGACAAAAGGAAAGACAACCATTTTGTTAGAACAAACAACATGGCTCTTCATCGTGTTGTAGAATTCAGGGCAAATATAGTATTTTGACAATGTGCATACTTTTTCATATTTCAGTGTGACCCACAAACTGTTAAAAAAAAACAAAAGAAAAACTAAGTGTAGCCAATAAAACACTGTTGGATACACCTGGTACCTTGCTGATGTAGGTTTCCTGTAGAATCTGTGGGCCAGCCAGCATGTTGGTGACAAACACAGAGCTCTGGGATGCTGTCAACAGCTCAGTGGCTGGGATGCTCGTTATCGTCGCTGATGGAACGCCCACAATGAGCGTGCCCAATGAGATCAGGGAGGCGGCGGTGTTGATCTGTCAATCAAATAGTATTACTCAGCTCAGGCTCATTCGAGTGTGATTATCCATGTTTATTTGTTCATTTTTTATTTATCTTTTATCTTATCAAACAGACTTTGATCCCAACAATACAGCAGGCTGTTATGCCAGAAATGAATGTACTCAAAAGGATTATAGAAGCAATTATGATTCTCTGATTCTAGAGAAGATGGCGCCCTCACCTGGAAGCCTCCGGTAGTGATGGTCTGGATGACTGTACTGGCCTGGCCCAGGTTCCAGCCGCTCACAGAGCCGAGTGTTGCCAGGGACGACACAAGTACTGAGGAAGAGACCGAGGAGATCTGGGTGGTCGTCAAGCCAGTGCTGCTGTTCCCCATGGTTGCTATGGTGCTCGCCGTGATAGTTTGGAAATTAGCCACCAGTGCAGCAGATACCTGCCGGAATGCAAACACAAAGCTTGCGATTTATTTAAGCCATTATTACCCATGGCATCCCTATTTGAATCAACATCCATGGTGACCTGGTTGTCACACTGAGTCAACTACTAAATAGGGTTGATGAATTTCTGCTTATGACATAAGCATATCATGTGAAACTCAGAACTATGTCTGCTCTCCTTGTTCCGTTTCTAATCGTGTACCTGAGGGTCCTCAGTTCCATTGCAGAATAGCTTCAGACGGTCCAGGATGTCCCTACTGGCTGTCTGGCTCAGGGAGTTATAGGCCGTACTTGGGACCTCACAGAGGAAGAAGCCAGGAAGTCTGAAGGAAAACAAAATATCCAGACCAACCATTGTTACAGTGTCATTTCAGTTGGGTTCTAACCGTTATCGTCATAATGCTATTACTACAGAGATGCTACTATTACAATAGATGCCACTACACTACATATATTACTACAATCCCTACTTACTTATACAGTTCTACTAACATCCTTACCATGCCCATCATAGCACTACTACTACTACTACTACTACTACTACTACTACTACTATTACTACTACTACTACTACTACTACTACTACTACTACTACTACCACTACTACTACTACTACTACTACTACTACTACTACCACCACTACAACTACCACTACCACCACTACTACCACTACTACTACTACTACTACCACCACTACTACTACTACCACTACTACTACCACTACTACTACTATTACCACCACTACTATTACTACTACTACTACTACTACTACTACTACTACTACTACTACTACTACTACTACTACTACTACTACTACTACTACTACTACTACTACTACTACTACTACTACTAATACTACTACCACTACCACCACTACTACCACTACTACTACTTCTACTACTACTACCACCACTACTACCACTACCACTAATACCACTACTACTACCACTACTACTACTACTACTACTACTACTACTACTACCACCACTACTACTACTACTACTACTACTACTACTACCACCACTACTACCACTACTACTACTACCACTACCACTACTACCACCACTACTACTACCACTACTACTACCACTACTACCACTACTATTATAGATGGATACTCACAGCAGAGGGTTGAACGTGGGGTTCAGTGTGTATAGCTGTGTGATGTAGTATGCAGTGACGTTAGCAGGTATAGCTGTGTTGTTGAAGAGCTTGATGTTGGCCTGGTTCTCCAAGAAGACATTGATCTTCAAACACAAAATAACATTGTTATTCATGCAATTTCTTATCGCATTTCTAGTGGATGGTTATCCTGTTTTCATTAAAATGTGTATTGTTGTATTTCCCCTCAGATTACATCTAGCCCCTAGTCCTCATGACAGCCAGCCTAAATCAGGGACATACCTGACTGGTGGTGACAAAGGTGTTGAGGTCCTCCAGGGAGAGGTAAGTCACAAAAGCACCGATGTAGTTCACAAACCAGGCGGTGGAGTTCAGCTCTGGGTCGTTGGCATTGTAGCACTTTGATCCAGAACCTTACAGAGACAGAAGAACAAGCTGACGTCATTGGCACTTGCATACTATCATGCTACGCGATACCATCAACATACTGTCATCATCCCAAACAAATGTTAGTCATTAACCTGAAATGGGTAAACACATTTCTATGACAGGATAATCATCTCAGATGAGGAGGGATTTACATGAGATAATCATATCCACACGGGAATATGGTTGTGTGCTTAGTAGTGTTTATTCAGTGTCAAACCTTTCAGTGACACGAAGTCTTACCTGTGCCAAGGTAAGTCTTAATGGTGGTGTACACATCACTCTGTGCAAAATCAGAGCTGTTGTAGCTGAAATCGCTTCCAAGGACTGAGACTCTGAAGCAAAACAACACAGACGATGTGATCAGAACAAATGCATGGTGTCAGTGTTTGAGGTTTTATATAATCTAACGTGCAAAGAAAAGGATTCATGATACTTTCGGTCATTTAAAAAAAATGACAAAAAAAGAAGCCCCTTACAGTTTCTGGAAAGCGAGACAGCTGCCGTTTTGCACTGTAGATGAACTGATGAGGCTCCTGGTGAGGAACCTCAAGTAGTTTTTCAGTCTGAGGTCAAACCAGGCGTTCACCTCTGACCTACTGCCGCTGCTCAGAGCTAAAGGCCAGACGCAGGGAAGCGTCAGCTGCTTCACAGCATCAGGGACATCCTCCTGAAGAGAGAAACAGGATGGGTTGGGGTGAAAATGCCCAATATACACTTTTATTTTCAATTCAAATTGGGTTGACCACAACACAAAAGACAAAATGTGTCAAATCCTCAACAAAACCAAGTACGTTCAAAAAATAAGAATACAATTCAGGAAGTAGAAGAGCTGCATACTGTTTCCAGGAAGACAGGCGTCTTGGCGTAGTCTTTGAAGACAGCACATATGTTGGAACCGTTGCCAACCACGTCAGGTTGACTGAGGAACTGACTCAGCTCAGAGCAGGTTATGGAATTCAGGAGCTGCGACGCCAGGAGAATGTCTGATTACTGATCAGTTGATCATTAAAGCAGGGGACAGCCACTTGAAGTAGGCCCAAGTTGTTCTAATTACAATGTTATACTATTGAAGAAGAAGATGATTAAGAAGAAGATGTCCTCTGCCATTACCTCAGGTTGGCGTGTGTCTGGCATGAGCGTGAAAAGCATCGACAGGTCGGGGAATCCAAAGCCAAGGAACGTGCTTCTCAAAAACGAGTAGAAGCTTCCGTTTACATAGCATCGCAGTGGCGTTGGCTCTGTCAGACAATAGAAAGGCCAGTTTAGATAAATATATTTAATTAACATGGCCCAGCATTAAAAAAAACTGAATTACTGTACCGTAGGTCCCTAGAACCAGGATCGAAGAACACTGTTTTAGACCCAAATGCGTACCTTTCAGTAGGAGCAGGGCATTGCTGTAGATTTCCCTCTGTGTGTCTTCAGTCAGTGTAGACCGCAGAGTGTCTAATAATGAGATTCTGAGTTTCCAGAAGAAAAACAATGGGAGATATGTGTAAATGTCACACTAAAAAGCTATTTTAAATGTTCTATAACATTTGTTGATTTATATTAGCTTGAACTTGTTTTATCTCCACATGTGAGAATATAGCACATCAGAACACATATAAACTGCTACAGCACATCAGAACACATATAAACTGCTACAGCACATCAGAACACAGATAAACTGCTACAGCACATCAGAACACAGATAAACTGCTACAGCACATCAGAACACATATAAACTGCTATTTCACTTAGTTATCGCTCCTTACGCTTCTTGGCTGCTGTTGCAGCCCCTATCCTTCATGATGCGGAAGAGTGGTGTCACTTGATTGGATGAGAGGTTCAGCAAGAGGGGGTTCAGCCGAACCCTGAGCCACACGAGGAATTCTGTGTCATTGATGGCAGTGGAGGACAGGTCCCCACTGTCAAACACCACCTGGAGGAAAGCTGACTTCACCTCTTCTGTGTAGTTGTTCATGTGTTTCTGGAGGAATTTTCAAACGTTATAACAGAATATTTTCAACGTTATAACACAACTGAAAACACATATGCAAAAAAAATACTGAGCCAAGTGTCCCAGCTTGCTTTAGACAGTTTTCAAACAGAACATTGTAAAATTGACAGCAACATGCTGAATTGTGGATATTACATATGGCAATACTAACTAAAATGCAATAAACAACAGACATTACTTGTTAGTAATGTATCTCAGAACTATTTTTAGTATTGTAGAACAACTACAATTCCAATCGGAAACATCAATGCTGTGCAACTGAAAAGGTTAGTAGACCGAGACTGTACGTACCTGAATAGCAGGTGAGAGTATGTCAAAGAACAATCCAAAGTTAGCCGGACCGATGGCTGCCATGATCTTGTTGACACCCTGTGCCCCTTTTAGTTGGGAGGGAATCACTGCGAGCTGAGCCAGCTGGATAGGTGTGAGGAGATCTGCTACATTCACCTGGAGATAAAAAAAATAATTTAAACAGTTGTCGGACATTGTACATCAGCACCTCACAGCCGATGTTAGGTTATTACCGCTTCAACAGCTAATAGTTAGCTCATTTCATGTAGAATTTAACACCCCTATTTCAGTTCCTAAATTGAAATGATCTGACCCCAGAGAAATGACTGCAAGAGGAAAAAAGCTTCAGACTCTGCAGTACAAAAGATGTTTCACTGACATAATGCCTTGTGACTTACTCCATTGAAATCACTCTTCAGGGTCACAAAGTCCACATATGAAGCATAGATCCGGAATTGTCCAAAGTAGCTTCCAAGCCAATCCCTGTCATCTCTCACAGTCTTCACACAGGAGAATCCTTGGGGGGAGGGACCAAAATTATTTAACACTAGCTCAGTTTCCAAACTTGTATTATTTTAATCTGTTGACAATCGATCTATTCGTCATTCATAGCTTTAGTTATTCTATCAATCCGATAGATGTTATGTCGCGAAGCAACAAATTATGGCCCATAGAGACGAGCAACATCTGGACCACGTTCAGTAGCCAAACATTGTTTAACGTTGCAGATAGAAATGCCATGAATAGAGCGGATGTGATATCAGAGATGTATGTTTGTTCTACACATAACGTTCTAAAACGCTGCTGAACGTGCCGCTGCTATATGCATGCAAAGTGAATATGGAAGGCACTTCACAATTACTAAATGTAAACAGAACTCGTCATTTTCGGAGACAGGTGACGCGACAACAATACGATTCGCTGGTAAAGTATAAATAAGGTAGTGGTTGCTAAATTACTGTAAACAAATTTGGCAAACTGTGGGGCGTAACAATTTACTTATTTACTGTTAATTAGCCACCTCAAATCTCTTTGCTAGAAACGCGACGCTGTCTCCAAAACTGCTAGCTAGCTACAGTGCCTTCAGAAAGTATTCATACCACTTGACTTATTCCACATTTTGTTGTTACAGCCTGAATTCAAAATGGATTCAATTGCATATTTTCATCCATCTACGCACTACCCCATAATGTCAAGGTGAAAACATGTTTTTAGAAAGTTTTGCAGATTTATTGAAAATCAAATACAGAAATATCTAATTTACATAGGTATTTACAGTATAATCACATTTGTCAGTGATTACAGCTGTGAGTCTTTCTGGGTAAATCTCTAAGAGCTTTGCATACCTGGATTGTACAATATTTTCACATTATTTTTTTTTTACAATTCTTCAAGCTCTGTCAAGTTGATTGTTGATCATTGCTAGACAGCCATTTTCAAGTCTTGCCATAGATTTTCAAGTTGATTTAAGTCAAAACTGTAACTAGGCCACTCAGGAACATTCAATATCGTCTTGGTAAGCAACTCTATTTGACCTTGTGTTTTAGGTTATTGTCCTGCTGAAAGGTGAATTCATGTCCCAGTGTCTGTTGGAAAGCAGACTGATCCAGATTATCCTCTAGGATTTTGCCGTTTCGTTTTATCCTAAAAGAAACTGACAAGCATACCCATAACATGATGCAGACACCACCATGCATGAAAATATGAAGAGTGGTACTGAGTGATGTGTTGAGTTGGACTTGCCCCAAACATAACACTTTGTATTTAGGACATAGAGTTCATTTCTTATTTTTTTGCAGTTTTACTTCAGTACCTTATTGCAAACATGATGCATGTTTTGGAATATTTTTATTCTGTACAGGTTTCCTTCTTTTCACTCTGTCATTTAGGTTAGTATTGTGGAGTAACTACAATGTTGTTGATCCATCCTCAGTTTCCTCCTTTCACAGCCATTAAACTCTAACTGTTTTAAAGTCACCGTTGGCCTCATGGTGAAATCCCTGAGCGGTTTCCTTCCTCTCCGGCAACTGAGTTAGGAAGGACACCTGTATCTTTGAAGTGACTGGGTGTATTGATACACCATCCAAAGTGTAATTAATAACTTCACCATGTTCAAAGGGATATTCAATGTCTGCTTTTTTTTTCTACCAATAGGTGCCCTTCTTTGCGAGGCATTGGAAAACCTCCCTGGTCTTTGTGGTTGAATCTGTGTTTGAAATTCACTGCTTGACTGAGGGACCTTACAGATAATTGTATGTGTGGGGTACAGAGATGAGGTAGTCATTCAAAAAATCATGCTAAACACTATTATTGCACACAGAGTGAGTCCATGCAACTTATTATGTGACTTGTTAAGCACATTTTTGCTCCTGAACTTATTTAGGCTTGCCACAACAGAGGTTGAATACTTATTGACTCAAGACATTTCAGCTTTTCATTTTTAAATAATCTGTAATTAATCAGAAAAACACAATTCCACTTTGACATTATGGGTTATTGTGTGTAGGCCAGTGACACAAAATCTAAATGTAATCAATTTTAAATTCAGGCCGTAACAAGAAAAGGTGAAAAAAGTCAAGGGGTGTGAATACCTTCTGAAGGCACTGTAGGTCTACATTTGGTGATTGTTTTTGTGTCTATTTTGATTAATAGCCTATGTCACTGTGGTAGTTTGAGCTATCTGTTGTATGGTGAACTTGGGCTTCATCAAGGTTTATTTGACATTTCAGTTTTTCATTTTTAATTAATTTGTAAACACTTCTAAAAACATAATTCCACTTTGACATTATGGGGTATTGTGCAAGTGACACAACATTTCAAAATGTGGAAAAAGTCAAGGGGTGTGAATCCTTTTTTTTATTTTTTACTTTTACATATGAACAATTTACAGACGCACACAAACAATGACTACATCTGATCTGCCCAAACCTGCATGTTCACACCTCCATCACTACTGCCTGTATTATTGTTTGCCACTTGGCCTTAAATTGCATCAATTCGTTTTTCTCAGTCGCCCATGCTATTTCAATATTTCAATTATAAATCATTAGATTTTTCCATTGTGTTAATGATGGCAGATTGATTGATTTCTGCGTTTTTAGTATTCCTTTTTTTATTTTTTATTTTTTTAGATGAGTGATGAGAAGAAAATTGTCCAGCCTATTGGGTATTTCACTACACCCCCCATATGCCATGTCTTGAAATATGCAGACAGACTGACTAAAAGTAAGTTTATATTGTAATACTTCTGACAGCCAACGTTCTAGCTCCCCCCACAACTTCCGGACTTTGTAGCATCCCCAGAAAGCATGGATTATTCAGTTATTATTAGTTTTACACTTAAGACATGACTCTGCCGTTGTGCTGTAGAATTTGCGAATTTTGTATGCTACATTCTATACATTAGTTTATACTGGATTAAGCGTACATTTTTAACTTTAATTAAGTTAGTTCTGCTCCAACTTTCCCTCCATCTTGTGACAACATCAGTTCATTTTAAGTCTTGGTTCCAACAGTTTATATATTTTTCTAAGATATTGTAAGTTGGATGGTGCTCTCTGCAAGGTTTTGTATACCTTCCCTATCATACAATCATCATTTTCTGACTCAAATAAGATTCTCCCTAGGTTGCTCTGATGTCTGAAAGATTTCAAATCGAAATTTCGCGATATGTAACTTTTAAGCATGTATTTTGAAATTATCTACATTGATCAATCCAAAATTTCTTTTTAATTCTGTTTCCAAGTCATTCATGGTTTCTATGCCTTTAGTTTTCCATATAGACCAATTTATCAGTGAATTCTGAAAAGCTATCCAGGAATTGTTCCATAGGGTTGTGTTTTTATGGAGTGATATTGGTTCTTGTAGAATACGTTTCATTTTCTTCCATATTGTTTTAGTGTTATTAGCTATGAAGTCGGTAATGTTCTTAGCTTTATCCTTTGAAAATAGACACATAAAAATATTCTGGGGATGAGCATGCGCATCTTTAATATGTACTCATTGTTCCTCTTTAGTGCATTTAATGATATGTCGGAAGTAAAAGTCCTGGGAGGCGAGTTGATACAATTCCAAGTCTGGAAGGTTAAAACCACCCTCAGACGTAGGAAGATGTAAAACATTCCTTTTTATTCTATAATTTTTTATTTGCCCATATAAAGTCTGTTAGCATCGAGTATACTTTTTCAAATGCCTTCGGTGGGGTAATTGGTATTACCGAAAATACAAAAACTTTGGCAGCCATGCCATTTTAAAGAGGTTTATTCTACCTGCAAGATTTATGGGAAGATTATTCAACTTAATTACATCTGCTTTCATATTGTTGAGTAATAGGATAAAGTTATCTTTATATATGTGTTGTTTGTTGTCACGTATTAAGCATCCATATGTATTTTATATTTGTTGTGGTCCACATAAAAGATTGCTGTAGATAATGAGTTATTATTTTTCTTTTTCCTATTGCTATTATTTCATTTTTTTTCACGTTAATTTTATATCCTGAGATTAGTTTTGTATTCTGAAAATATTTTTAGCAAAAGGGGCATTGAGTTTTCAATATTGGTCAGGTATATCAGGAGATCATCTTTAAGAAGTTTAGTTTATATTCATGTTTACCAGTACTGATACCTGTTACGTTTGGGTCCTGTCTAATTCTTTCTGCAAGCGGTTCAATTGACAGTGGAAACAGGAGGGGGGAGAGGGGACATCCCTGTCCTGTGCCCCTTTCTAAAGCAATTTCATCAGATAATGTATTATTTGTGTATATTTTTGCTTTAGAACATTATACAATATTTGTATTAATGTATTATGTTAGCTGGAATGTTGAAAGCTTCCAAAGTTTTGAATAGAAAAGCCTTTTCAGCATCAACAGCCATTATTGATAAATATATATCTAATTTTTTTGCGTATTGTATTAAACTGAAACATGTTCTTCTATTTGTTTGATATGTATCAAGTCTGGTAAGTGTGAATACTTTCTGAAGGCACCGTAGGTACATGTCTGAATGTTTATTTGTTGAAGGTCGTGACGTCTCTCAACTTTCTAAGTTGCTGGTTTAGATCTGGTCCCAGATGTTGTTCCATTCCACAAATCTTTCCATTATAAAGTTGGGCCTCTTTTATGGCATCAGCTCTATGACATCAGTCTTTATTGTTTTAGCTCTGTTCTAACCAAAGTCAAGAACGGTAGCTACCATTAATTGTGTAAGCTAGCTAGCTGCTACACTCCGATTTCCTGATCTATTGTACACTATATATAGGTATGTGAACTCTACCACAGCTATGTCAACTTTTCAATATTAATATGAAATGTCGTCACGTGTACAGTAGCAATCCGCTAGGTTTTAATACTGTGTAGCGTTAATTAATTTTTTGTCCAATGTAAAATTAGGAAAATGTGTTCAAAAATGTTAGCTAGCCATTCTACCTAGCTTCTGTAAAAACAATAACTTTTAGAGTACATCTACATTTATTCGATAATGTATTTTGATAAAGCATGGAGTTATTTTGTATTTCTAAGTCAGTTAATTTTTAGCTCTCAAGAACCCAAGTGGGAAATAATCCAGTTTACAGCCGAGTTTTCAGCTGACGGTACTGATCACAGCTGGCGCTCTGTTTAACTGCGACACTGTCTAAACGCAAATACGCCTCACTTGCGATATGGTTTTGGAAACCTTTGGAACTTAACTTTCATATAAGTGAGAAATAATATTTCAAATACAAAATATACACTTACTGTGCGCAGTTTAGCAAAGTTGCACCCAACTGTTTTCACAGGCCAACTCGGCCACGACACATCCTCTCACCTTGCGCTCGCATTTCCATTGGACCATTCCATTCCACATTTCTTGTGTTTCTCAAAATACAGCCGGGTGCAACTTTCCTAAACTGCGTACAGTAAGTGTATCTTTAGTAACTGAAAAATAATGTATTGCTTGTATTGCGTATGAGGCGTATTTGCATTTAGAAAGAGCATTTGGGCGGCGAAATCCCTTATATATAGTGTACAATAGATCAGGAAATGTTTAATAACATTTACCGCCTATTTGACTTGCTGCTGCCGCCATGTCTGTTTCAAATAGACTTTAGTGCAGCCAACATAGTAACATAATATTTTGAGTTAGAGGACTCATTATGTTACCTTCAATGGATTGGCCTGTCAAATAATCCTTGGTGAACATGAAGACTTGCTGGGACTGCATCAGCGACAGCCTAGTGACCACATTATCACACCCCTTGATGCTGTGTGAAACAAAATATGTTTTATTAAAAGACAACCTATTAAATGTACTACCGTGCATTATGTAGAATAGACATTTAGAATATACAGTATCTGGCAATCACATGCCATATCACATCCTCAATAATCATTGCAAACACTAAGAGCTGAAACTCACATTGCGCTATAGGAGTCACAGCTGATATTCCTTGGGATAACGGAAAAGGTCCCAGGATTAATGCTTGGGAGGAATAACGGGAGATAGACCTGGAACCAAAGCTTGAATCCCTGAGTATCTAGTGTCTGCAATTTGGGGGCGAGTGCCGTCAGTGTCAGGTTTAAGAGGGTGTCTCGCAGTCCTGGCTCAATAGCTGTCAGGTTGCTCTGTAAAAAAAAGTAATAATAAACATTCTGTAAGGAGGTGCTTCGTAGATTAGCAGCATCAGAGAAAATGCATTGCTATAAAAACAACAACAGTAGCTAAAACGAGTGACTGGAGTCTTGCCTTAGCTATTTTGAGTAGTTCATAATCTACTGCATATATGGCAATAGCTTAGGACCACTCCTGGTTTACCATGATGACAATGTTGTTTAGAAGTGTTCAAATAAACCAATCATCTCAATACCAAGAATCAATATACAAACCTTTGAAGCAACCTCCACAAATGATTGGAAAAATGGACCAATCTCCGCCACATCTGAAGACCCCAGAACCAATAGGAAAACCTCTTGCACAAGAGTTCCATTTGCCAGGTTCGTGGGGTCCAGTATCAGCTCAGCTTTCTGGTTTGGTGAGAGGGAGTCTAGAACTGCCACCTGGGGAGAAGTAGACAACAGAATACAAATGCATTACCCCTCTAAATAGCCATAATTCCACACATGAGCAGTGTCAAACTAGTCAATTCTGATCATGCAAAGAACACTGGCAAACAATTGTTTTACCCCTGAGATGTTGAAGTCTTTGAGATCCGAATAGGTTGTGTATTTGGAGAATGGACCCAGGTTGATTGCAAGCCAGTCAGTGTCGTCGTGGATGTTCAACCTGCAAACTAAAAGACATGTATGGCCGCTTTGATTATTGCAAAATGGAGTACATTGATGTTATATTCAATAGACAAGGAAGCAACATGCCAACTGTTCACTCCTTTCAAACAAAGCCCACTTCATCCAGCAGAGGCGATGAACAACCCAACAGAAAGCCAACGAGCACCACAACCTGCTTGGTGAGCCCTACCTGGTTCATTGATAAGGTGTACAGATATCCTCAGGTATTTCAGCAGGACTCCTGCGATTCCTTCTCTTCTACCCTCAGTCATTTCAGGGAAAGCTCTGTCCATTCCTTTTACACTGTAAATGGGAAAAGATACACTCATGACATTTCCACCCCACGTTGGCAATAGATTTTAGTCATCGAATCCATGGCTAATATTTGCAAGAAGTTGGCCCCTACTCACATGACTTGGTAGTTGGTGCAGGTAACGTTTGAGGTAGCAATGGTGAGCATGACTTCATTAAAACTGGGGAGGATGGGAATCAGCTTTACTTCGAACCATGCAATCCAGTCCAGCGTTTCGAACTTTGGGAATTGAAGGCTGATGATGTTAAATGTCAGATTCATCATCACATCTCTCACAGCTGGATAGATGTCAGGAATCTGTTGAAACAAATGACCAGAGGTCATCAACACTGCACAACTCATCATGGCATTCAATCCAGCTTTTCCGGTACTAACTGAAAGTACAAGATTGATAGCTTGCTCGTTGCTTAGTTGTTGTCTTTCACTATCCACAAAGGGAGACACTGGAAGACATGGGGATTGCTATTTGTCAAGATGAAATCATGCTGTTTGTTTTTCTCAAACTTGCATTACCTCTTCCTTTGCGGTCAGTATCGTCAGAAACTCATCAACATTTTTGAAAGCGTCTCCTTCCTCCAGCCGCATAAACACAAGTTTAATGTCAGCTGTGTCATTCAATGCCCCAGAGGTCAATGTCAACTGTGCCACTTGGGTGGGGGTAAGCAGCGACAGTGATTCCTTCTACAAATAGGAAAATGAAAAAGAAAAGTGGCACATGTCAGTGAGTGGCACAGTAATATTATTGAGAGGTTAACCATCCAGACAAACACTTAGGCCACTTACGCTGGAGAAGTCGGGATTGAGGACTTGTAACTCTTGCAGTTCTGCAAAAACAGAAAAGATGCCAAAGTTCCTCTGGAGCCAGTCCATGCTTCCACTGGTGTTTGAGACACAGCCGGGATCTGAAACAAAAGTAGAGTAAAACAAATGGACTTTAAATCCCCTTAAGCAGATGAGTTCAGTGGATTGGCCCAGATAAGTGTGGATGTTTTTGTGCTTTCCAGAACCATTTATTACCTGATGAGTCATTTCTTGAAAGGAATGGATAGATGTAATGAGTGAAGATCAATCGTTGTTGCTCTCTGTCCATGGAAGCTTTTTGGCTGCTTAGAGCGTTAATGCTGAAACAGAGAACAGAGCCTATGTTATGTTGACTTCTTATTCAATTGTATGATATCACCAATTGTATTGACTATTGCATTAGGTATCATGGCTTTACATACACAATTTGGTAGGTCTGACAACTGAAGTTCTTTGAGCTGAGACAGGAGAGGAAATTCCTGGAAGGAGATGCCAAGAATGGACGGAGATTCTTCTGGAACAACTTGTCCACGAAACTGGGGTCGTTTAGCTGTGCATTACTGAAGTTGTTGATTTTGATCTCTCCGATGGCATCAAGGACATTTGGCATGGCTGGACTGCTGATGTTAGGGTTCTGGAAAGGTATAAACAGATTTGCAGTGACAAAGTCCACACATATTGGCAACATTTTGTTCTAATTCTGGGATTCAACATACCATGCTGGAGTAATCCAGAAGAGCCTGATCCAGAACAGCAGCATTGTTTTGGAAGAACAGCTTCCACATTTCCGTTGAGTAAGTATTTTTGCTCGCCAATTGGCATTTCAGAATCGTTACCAAGTTGTCCGCTGAGAGACGGGTAGTCTTAAAGAAAAGGATGCAGGGACGTGAACCAAATTAGACAACTGTGACATCAACATGAGTAACATCAACAAAGACGATGCGGATGAGAGAAATGTGGCTGTTGCTACTGACAACATTCAGTGATGAGTTTAAAAAGCTTACTGAGGAACAGGCATATTCAGAGACGTTGAAATTGCAAATGGGATTCAGAGGAATTGCCAAAGGACATCTGTTGCTTCAGTTGTGTGCTGTAGGAAACGGTAATGAAAAATACATTATTAGTTTACAAATGATACTTTGTGTGTCTCAACCTCTTACAACCTGCATTGTGCAAGACAGCACTGAACCCACCTGTTAAATCCAGCACAAAGTTGTTTCTCTGCAAAAGAGAACATAAAAAGAAGAGTTCTTTAGACACAAAACATAAATTGCCAATCTGATGAAAGAAAATAAATATGTCACAGCTAACGTCAACTTACCATTGACCAATGTTTCTTTGCACTATATGGGGGGGAAAGAATATTGTTATCCGTGTGAAATTCAATGAGAAAACAAAAGAGATGCTTTGGCTTTCTGAACAATGCCACAATGCATATACAAGATGCATGACCTTTCCATGTATCATGTAAAAAAAAGTGTCTAATTGAAATAAGATCCCATTCAGAGAGTACTTACCACAATTAAAGCTGGAGGCCTTGAGCAACCTTTGAGGGAGATAATTTAAATAAGGTCATTCAATTAACAGGAAGATTTCGGAGCATATGAGAAAACAAAATAACAGAATGACTGTTTGGAGATTTTAAAATGTTCTGTAAATGCTGGGCTCAGATGAGACAGTGTCTATTGTTGAAAAAGAGCAGCTTATCACATACGTTGGAATGTCTTCATCAGTGCATCCAAGCTTGACTCCACACCCTGTGAGAGGTGAGGCGGAAGAGATTGCAAACTTTGGTCGAGACCCGTGAATCTGAGAGAAAAGGAAAGGGAGACATTAGTGCAGTCTTTCATCAATCTGTACTTTACGTGACAGTGCCTTGTACGTTTGTTGGGTGTAAAGTAGTCTCTTACATGGCATTGTAGGATTCACAGGTGATGTTTAGGGGGATAACAACCAATCTGCCAGGATTGAAGCTGGCCAGCAGAACAACCAGATTGACTTGGAACCACAGCTGGAAGTCTTTTGGCTCAAAGACGTCAAATTTGGGAGCAAGAGCCATCAAGGTCAGGTTTAGCATTGTGTCTCTTACGGCTGTGTTTGTGATGATGGTGATGTTTTCCTGGAAAATAGATGGTTCATGGTTTAGAAGGACATCCTTTCATCCTGATTGTTTCGTCAGATGAGTTTGTCGAGAGCCGGGTCTCACTGTACAAGGTCCATTCCAGCCAGAGAGTGATGTACTCACCTGCTTGGTGACTTCAACAAAAGTCACAAAGAACTCATTGAGCTGCTCTTCCCTTGGAGATTCCAGCAAGCTGATGAAAACCTTCTTCACAAGAGTCTCATTCTCCAGAGCGCCAGTGCTTGGGTCCAGTATCAGCTCAGCTTTCTGGTTTGGTGAGAGGGAGTCTAGAACTGCCACCTGGGGAGAAGTAGACAACAGAATACAAATGCATTACCCCTCTAAATAGCCATAATCCCCCACATGAGCAGTGTCAAACTAGTCAATTCTGATCATGCAAAGAACACTGGCAAACAATTGTTTTACCCCTGAGATGTTGAAGTCTTTGAGATCCGAATAGGTTGTGTATTCGGAGTATGGACCCAGGTTGATTGCAAGCCAGTCAGTGTCGTTGTGGATGTTCAACCTGCAAACTAAAAGACATGTATGGCCGCTTTGATTATTGCAAAATGGAGTACATTGATGTTATATTCAATAGACAAGGAAGCAACATGCCAACTGTTCACTCCTTTCAAACAAAGCCCACTTCATCCAGCAGAGGCGATGAACAACCCAACAGAAAGCCAACGAGCACCACAACCTGCTTGGTGAGCCCTACCTGGTTCATTGATAAGGTGTACAGATATCCTCAGGTATTTCAGCAGGACTCCTGCGATTCCTTCTCTTCTACCCTCAGTCATTTCAGGGAAAGCTCTGTCCATTCCTTTTACACTGTAAATGGGAAAAGATACACTCATGACATTTCCACCCCACGTTGGCAATAGATTTTAGTCATCGAATCCATGGCTAATATTTGCAAGAAGTTGGCCCCTACTCACATGACTTGGTAGTTGGTGCAGGTAACGTTTGAGGTAGCAATGGTGAGCATGACTTCATTAAAACTGGGGAGGATGGGAATCAGCTTTACTTCGAACCATGCAATCCAGTCCAGCGTTTCGAACTTTGGGAATTGAAGGCTGATGATGTTAAATGTCAGATTCATCATCACATCTCTCACAGCTGGATAGATGTCAGGAATCTGTTGAAACAAATGACCAGAGGTCATCAACACTGCACAACTCATCATGGCATTCAATCCAGCTTTTCCGGTACTAAATGAAAGTACAAGATTGATAGCTTGCTCGTTGCTTAGTTGTTGTCTTTCACTATCCACAAAGGGAGACACTGGAAGACATGGGGATTGCTATTTGTCAAGATGAAATCATGCTGTTTGTTTTTCTCAAACTTGCATTACCTCTTCCTTTGCGGTCAGTATCGTCAGAAACTCATCAACATTTTTGAAAGCGTCTCCTTCCTCCAGCCGCATAAACACAAGTTTAATGTCAGCTGTGTCATTCAATGCCCCAGAGGTCAATGTCAACTGTGCCACTTGGGTTGGGGTAAGCAGCGACAGTGATTCCTTCTACAAATAGGACAATGAAAAAGAAAAGTGGCACATATCAGTGAGTGGCACAGTAATATTATTGGGAGGTTAACCATCCAGACAAACACTTAGGCCACTTACGCTGGAGAAGTCGGGATTGAGGACTTGTAACTCTTGCAGTTCTGCAAAAACAGAAAAGATGCCAAAGTTCCTCTGGAGCCAGTCCATGCTTCCACTGGTGTTTGAGACACAGCCGGGATCTGAAACAAAAGTAGAGTAAAACAAATGGACTTTAAATCCCCTTAAGCAGATGAGTTCAGTGGATTGGCCCAGATAAGTGTGGATGTTTTTGTGCTTTCCAGAACCATTTATTACCTGATGAGTCATTTCTTGAAAGGAATGGATAGATGTAATGAGTGAAGATCAATCGTTGTTGCTCTCTGTCCATGGAATCTTTTTGGCTGCTTAGAGCGTTAATGCTGAAACAGAGAACAGAGCCTATGTTATGTTGACTTCTTATTCAATTGTAGGGATATCACCAATTGTATTGACTATTGCATTAGGTATCATGGCTTTACATACACAATTTGGTAGGTCTGACAACTGAAGTTCTTTGAGCTGAGACAGGAGAGGAAATTCCTGGATAGAGATGCCAAGAATGGACGGAGATTCTTCTGGAACAACTTGTCCACGAAACTGGGGTCGTTTAGCTGTGCATTACTGAAGTTGTTGATTTTGATCTCTCCGATGGCATCAAGGACATTTGGCATGGCTGGACTGCTGATGTTAGGGTTCTGGAAAGGTATAAACAGATTTGCAGTGACAAAGTCCACACATATTGGCAACATTTTGTTCTAATTCTGGGATTCAACATACCATGCTGGAGTAATCCAGAAGAGCCTGATCCAGAACAGCAGCATTGTTTTGGAAGAACAGCTTCCACATTTCCGTTGAGTAAGTATTTTTGCTCGCCAATTGGCATTTCAGAATCGTTACCAAGTTGTCCGCTGAGAGACGGGTAGTCTTAAAGAAAAGGATGCAGGGACGTGAACCAAATTAGACAACTGTGACATCAACATGAGTAACATCAACAAAGACGATGCGGATGAGAGAAATGTGGCTGTTGCTACTGACAACATTCAGTGATGAGTTTAAAAGCTTACTGAGGAACAGGCATATTCAGAGACGTTGAAATTGCAAAGGGATTCAGAGGAATTGCCAAAGGACATCTGTTGCTTCAGTTGTGTGCTGTAGGAAACGGTAATGAAAAATACATTATTAGTTTACAAATGATACTTTGTGTGTCTCAACCTCTTACAACCTGCATTGTGCAAGACAGCACTGAACCCACCTGTTAAATCCAGCACAAAGTTGTTTCTCTGCAAAAGAGAACATAAAAAGAAGAGTTCTTTAGACACAAAACATAAATTGCCAATCTGATGAAAGAAAATAAATATGTCACAGCTAACGTCAACTTACCATTGACCAATGTTTCTTTGCACTATATGGGGGGGAAAGAATATTGTTATCCGTGTGAAATTCAATGTGAAAACAAAAGAGATGCTTTGGCTTTCTGAACAATGCCACAATGCATATACAAGATGCATGACCTTTCCATGTATCATGTAAAAAAAGTGTCTAATTGAAATAAGATCCCATTCAGAGAGTACTTACCACAATTAAAGCTGGAGGCCTTGAGCAACCTTTGAGGGAGATAATTTAAATAAGGTCATTCAATTAACAGGAAGATTTCGGAGCATATGAGAAAACAAAATAACAGAATGACTGTTTGGAGATTTTAAAATGTTCTGTAAATGCTGGGCTCAGATGAGACAGTGTCTATTGTTGAAAAAGAGCAGCTTATCACATACGTTGGAATGTCTTCATCAGTGCTTCCAAGCTTGACTCCACACCCTGTGAGAGGTGAGGCGGAAGAGATTGCAAACTTTGGTCGAGACCCGTGAATCTGAGAGAAAAGGAAAGGGAGACATTAGTGCAGTCTTTCATCAATCTGTACTTTACGTGACAGTGCCTTGTACGTTTGTTGGGTGTAAAGTAGTCTCTTACATGGCATTGTAGGATTCACAGGTGATGTTTAGGGGGATAACAACCAATCTGCCAGGATTGAAGCTGGCCAGCAGAACAACCAGATTGACTTGGAACCACAGCTGGAAGTCTTTTGGCTCAAAGACGTCAAATTTGGGAGCAAGAGCCATCAAGGTCAGGTTTAGCATTGTGTCTCTTACGGCTGTGTTTGTGATGATGGTGATGTTTTCCTGGAAAATAGATGGTTCATGGTTTAGAAGGACATCCTTTCATCCTGATTGTTTCGTCAGATGAGTTTGTCGAGAGCCGGGTCTCACTGTACAAGGTCCATTCCAGCCAGAGAGTGATGTACTCACCTGCTTGGTGACTTCAACAAAAGTCACAAAGAACTCATTGAGCTGCTCTTCCCTTGGAGATTCCAGCAAGCTGATGAAAACCTTCTTCACAAGAGTCTCATTCTCCAGAGCGCCAGTGCTTGGGTCCAGTACCAGCTCAGCTTTCTGGTTTGGTGAGAGGGAGTCTAGAACTGCCACCTGGGGAGAAGTAGACAACAGAATACAAATGCATTACCCCTCTAAATAGCCATAATCCCCCACATGAGCAGTGTCAAACTAGTCAATTCTGATCATGCAAAGAACACTGGCAAACAATTGTTTTACCCCTGAGATGTTGAAGTCTTTGAGATCCGAATAGGTTGTGTATTCGGAGTATGGACCCAGGTTGATTGCAAGCCAGTCAGTGTCGTTGTGGATGTTCAACCTGCAAACTAAAAGACATGTATGGCCGCTTTGATTATTGCAAAATGGAGTACATTGATGTTATATTCAATAGACAAGGAAGCAACATGCCAACTGTTCACTCCTTTCAAACAAAGCCCACTTCATCCAGCAGAGGCGATGAACAACCCAACAGAAAGCCAACGAGCACCACAACCTGCTTGGTGAGCCCTACCTGGTTCATTGATAAGGTGTACAGATATCCTCAGGTATTTCAGCAGGACTCCTGCGATTCCTTCTCTTCTACCCTCAGTCATTTCAGGGAAAGCTCTGTCCATTCCTTTTACACTGTAAATGGGAAAAGATACACTCATGACATTTCCACCCCACGTTGGCAATAGATTTTAGTCATCGAATCCATGGCTAATATTTGCAAGAAGTTGGCCCCTACTCACATGACTTGGTAGTTGGTGCAGGTAACGTTTGAGGTAGCAATGGTGAGCATGACTTCATTAAAACTGGGGAGGATGGGAATCAGCTTTACTTCGAACCATGCAATCCAGTCCAGCGTTTCGAACTTTGGGAATTGAAGGCTGATGATGTTAAATGTCAGATTCATCATCACATCTCTCACAGCTGGATAGATGTCAGGAATCTGTTGAAACAAATGACCAGAGGTCATCAACACTGCACAACTCATCATGGCATTCAATCCAGCTTTTCCGGTACTAACTGAAAGTACAAGATAGATAGCTTGCTCGTTGCTTAGTTGTTGTCTTTCACTATCCACAAAGGGAGACACTGGAAGACATGGGGATTGCTATTTGTCAAGATGAAATCATGCTGTTTGTTTTTCTCAAACTTGCATTACCTCTTCCTTTGCGGTCAGTATCGTCAGAAACTCATCAACATTTTTGAAAGCGTCTCCTTCCTCCAGCCGCATAAACACAAGTTTAATGTCAGCTGTGTCATTCAATGCCCCAGAGGTCAATGTCAACTGTGCCACCTGGGTTGGGGTAAGCAGCGACAGTGATTCCTTCTACAAATAGGACAATGAAAAAGAAAAGTGGCGCATGTCAGTGAGTGGCACAGTAATATTATTGGGAGGTTAACCATCCAGACAAACACTTAGGCCACTTACGCTGGAGAAGTCGGGATTGAGGACTTGTAACTCTTGCAGTTCTGCAAAAACAGAAAAGATGCCAAAGTTCCTCTGGAGCCAGTCCATGCTTCCACTGGTGTTTGAGACACAGCCGGGATCTGAAACAAAAGTAGAGTAAAACAAATGGACTTTAAATCCCCTTAAGCAGATGAGTTCAGTGGATTGGCCCAGATAAGTGTGGATGTTTTTGTGCTTTCCAGAACCATTTATTACCTGATGAGTCATTTCTTGAAAGGAATGGATAGATGTAATGAGTGAAGATCAATCGTTGTTGCTCTCTGTCCATGGAATCTTTTTGGCTGCTTAGAGCGTTAATGCTGAAACAGAGAACAGAGCCTATGTTATGTTGACTTCTTATTCAATTGTAGGGATATCACCAATTGTATTGACTATTGCATTAGGTATCATGGCTTTACATACACAATTTGGTAGGTCTGACAACTGAAGTTCTTTGAGCTGAGACAGGAGAGGAAATTCCTGGATAGAGATGCCAAGAATGGACGGAGATTCTTCTGGAACAACTTGTCCACGAAACTGGGGTCGTTTAGCTGTGCATTACTGAAGTTGTTGATTTTGAGCTCTCCGATGGCATCAAGGACATTTGGCATGGCTGGACTGCTGATGTTAGGGTTCTGGAAAGGTATAAACAGATTTGCAGTGACAAAGTCCACACATATTGGCAACATTTTGTTCTAATTCTGGGATTCAACATACCATGCTGGAGTAATCCAGAAGAGCCTGATCCAGAACAGCAGCATTGTTTTGGAAGAACAGCTTCCACATTTCCGTTGAGTAAGTATTTTTGCTCGCCAATTGGCATTTCAGAATCGTTACCAAGTTGTCCGCTGAGAGACGGGTAGTCTTAAAGAAAAGGATGCAGGGACGTGAACCAAATTAGACAACTGTGACATCAACATGAGTAACATCAACAAAGACGATGCGGATGAGAGAAATGTGGCTGTTGCTACTGACAACATTCAGTGATGAGTTTAAAAAGCTTACTGAGGAACAGGCATATTCAGAGACGTTGAAATTGCAAAGGGATTCAGAGGAATTGCCAAAGGACATCTGTTGCTTCAGTTGTGTGCTGTAGGAAACGGTAATGAAAAATACATTATTAGTTTACAAATGATACTTTGTGTGTCTCAACCTCTTACAACCTGCATTGTGCAAGACAGCACTGAACCCACCTGTTAAATCCAGCACAAAGTTGTTTCTCTGCAAAAGAGAACATAAAAAGAAGAGTTCTTTAGACACAAAACATAAATTGCCAATCTGATGAAAGAAAATAAATATGTCACAGCTAACGTCAACTTACCATTGACCAATGTTTCTTTGCACTATATGGGGGGGAAAGAATATTGTTATCCGTGTGAAATTCAATGTGAAAACAAAAGAGATGCTTTGGCTTTCTGAACAATGCCACAATGCATATACAAGATGCATGACCTTTCCATGTATCATGTAAAAAAGTGTCTAATTGAAATAAGATCCCATTCAGAGAGTACTTACCACAATTAAAGCTGGAGGCCTTGAGCAACCTTTGAGGGAGATAATTTAAATAAGGTCATTCAATTAACAGGAAGATTTCGGAGCATATGAGAAAACAAAATAACAGAATGACTGTTTGGAGATTTTAAAATGTTCTGTAAATGCTGGGCTCAGATGAGACAGTGTCTATTGTTGAAAAAGAGCAGCTTATCACATACGTTGGAATGTCTTCATCAGTGCTTCCAAGCTTGACTCCACACCCTGTGAGAGGTGAGGCGGAAGAGATTGCAAACTTTGGTCGAGACCCGTGAATCTGAGAGAAAAGGAAAGGGAGACATTAGTGCAGTCTTTCATCAATCTGTACTTTACGTGACAGTGCCTTGTACGTTTGTTGGGTGTAAAGTAGTCTCTTACATGGCATTGTAGGATTCACAGGTGATGTTTAGGGGGGATAACAACCAATCTGCCAGGATTGAAGCTGGCCAGCAGAACAACCAGATTGACTTGGAACCACAGCTGGAAGTCTTTTGGCTCAAAGACGTCAAATTTGGGAGCAAGAGCCATCAAGGTCAGGTTTAGCATTGTGTCTCTTACGGCTGTGTTTGTGATGATGGTGATGTTTTCCTGGAAAATAGATGGTTCATGGTTTAGAAGGACATCCTTTCATCCTGATTGTTTCGTCAGATGAGTTTGTCGAGAGCCGGGTCTCACTGTACAAGGTCCATTCCAGCCAGAGAGTGATGTACTCACCTGCTTGGTGACTTCAACAAAAGTCACAAAGAACTCATTGAGCTGCTCTTCCCTTGGAGATTCCAGCAAGCTGATGAAAACCTTCTTCACAAGAGTCTCATTCTCCAGAGCGCCAGTGCTTGGGTCCAGTACCAGCTCAGCTTTCTGGTTTGGTGAGAGGGAGTCTAGAACTGCCACCTGGGGAGAAGTAGACAACAGAATACAAATGCATTACCCCTCTAAATAGCCATAATCCCCCACATGAGCAGTGTCAAACTAGTCAATTCTGATCATGCAAAGAACACTGGCAAACAATTGTTTTACCCCTGAGATGTTGAAGTCTTTGAGATCCGAATAGGTTGTGTATTTCGGAGTATGGACCCAGGTTGATTGCAAGCCAGTCAGTGTCGTTGTGGATGTTCAACCTGCAAACTAAAAGACATGTATGGCCGCTTTGATTATTGCAAAATGGAGTACATTGATGTTATATTCAATAGACAAGGAAGCAACATGCCAACTGTTCACTCCTTTCAAACAAAGCCCACTTCATCCAGCAGAGGCGATGAACAACCCAACAGAAAGCCAACGAGCACCACAACCTGCTTGGTGAGCCCTACCTGGTTCATTGATAAGGTGTACAGATATCCTCAGGTATTTCAGCAGGACTCCTGCGATTCCTTCTCTTCTACCCTCAGTCATTTCAGGGAAAGCTCTGTCCATTCCTTTTACACTGTAAATGGGAAAAGATACACTCATGACATTTCCACCCCACGTTGGCAATAGATTTTAGTCATCGAATCCATGGCTAATATTTGCAAGAAGTTGGCCCCTACTCACATGACTTGGTAGTTGGTGCAGGTAACGTTTGAGGTAGCAATGGTGAGCATGACTTCATTAAAACTGGGGAGGATGGGAATCAGCTTTACTTCGAACCATGCAATCCAGTCCAGCGTTTCGAACTTTGGGAATTGAAGGCTGATGATGTTAAATGTCAGATTCATCATCACATCTCTCACAGCTGGATAGATGTCAGGAATCTGTTGAAACAAATGACCAGAGGTCATCAACACTGCACAACTCATCATGGCATTCAATCCAGCTTTTCCGGTACTAACTGAAAGTACAAGATTGATAGCTTGCTCGTTGCTTAGTTGTTGTCTTTCACTATCCACAAAGGGAGACACTGGAAGACATGGGGATTGCTATTTGTCAAGATGAAATCATGCTGTTTGTTTTTCTCAAACTTGCATTACCTCTTCCTTTGCGGTCAGTATCGTCAGAAACTCATCAACATTTTTGAAAGCGTCTCCTTCCTCCAGCCGCATAAACACAAGTTTAATGTCAGCTGTGTCATTCAATGCCCCAGAGGTCAATGTCAACTGTGCCACTTGGGTTGGGGTAAGCAGCGACAGTGATTCCTTCTACAAATAGGACAATGAAAAAGAAAAGTGGCGCATGTCAGTGAGTGGCACAGTAATATTATTGGGAGGTTAACCATCCAGACAAACACTTAGGCCACTTACGCTGGAGAAGTCGGGATTGAGGACTTGTAACTCTTGCAGTTCTGCAAAAACAGAAAAGATGCCAAAGTTCCTCTGGAGCCAGTCCATGCTTCCACTGGTGTTTGAGACACAGCCGGGATCTGAAACAAAAGTAGAGTAAAACAAATGGACTTTAAATCCCCTTAAGCAGATGAGTTCAGTGGATTGGCCCAGATAAGTGTGGATGTTTTTGTGCTTTCCAGAACCATTTATTACCTGATGAGTCATTTCTTGAAAGGAATGGATAGATGTAATGAGTGAAGATCAATCGTTGTTGCTCTCTGTCCATGGAATCTTTTTGGCTGCTTAGAGCGTTAATGCTGAAACAGAGAACAGAGCCTATGTTATGTTGACTTCTTATTCAATTGTAGGGATATCACCAATTGTATTGACTATTGCATTAGGTATCATGGCTTTACATACACAATTTGGTAGGTCTGACAACTGAAGTTCTTTGAGCTGAGACAGGAGAGGAAATTCCTGGATAGAGATGCCAAGAATGGACGGAGATTCTTCTGGAACAACTTGTCCACGAAACTGGGGTCGTTTAGCTGTGCATTACTGAAGTTGTTGATTTTGATCTCTCCGATGGCATCAAGGACATTTGGCATGGCTGGACTGCTGATGTTAGGGTTCTGGAAAGGTATAAACAGATTTGCAGTGACAAAGTCCACACATATTGGCAACATTTTGTTCTAATTCTGGGATTCAACATACCATGCTGGAGTAATCCAGAAGAGCCTGATCCAGAACAGCAGCATTGTTTTGGAAGAACAGCTTCCACATTTCCGTTGAGTAAGTATTTTTGCTCGCCAATTGGCATTTCAGAATCGTTACCAAGTTGTCCGCTGAGAGACGGGTAGTCTTAAAGAAAAGGATGCAGGGACGTGAACCAAATTAGACAACTGTGACATCAACATGAGTAACATCAACAAAGACGATGCGGATGAGAGAAATGTGGCTGTTGCTACTGACAACATTCAGTGATGAGTTTAAAAAGCTTACTGAGGAACAGGCATATTCAGAGACGTTGAAATTGCAAAGGGATTCAGAGGAATTGCCAAAGGACATCTGTTGCTTCAGTTGTGTGCTGTAGGAAACGGTAATGAAAAATACATTATTAGTTTACAAATGATACTTTGTGTGTCTCAACCTCTTACAACCTGCATTGTGCAAGACAGCACTGAACCCACCTGTTAAATCCAGCACAAAGTTGTTTCTCTGCAAAAGAGAACATAAAAAGAAGAGTTCTTTAGACACAAAACATAAATTGCCAATCTGATGAAAGAAAATAAATATGTCACAGCTAACGTCAACTTACCATTGACCAATGTTTCTTTGCACTATATGGGGGGGAAAGAATATTGTTATCCGTGTGAAATTCAATGAGAAAACAAAAGAGATGCTTTGGCTTTCTGAACAATGCCACAATGCATATACAAGATGCATGACCTTTCCATGTATCATGTAAAAAAGTGTCTAATTGAAATAAGATCCCATTCAGAGAGTACTTACCACAATTAAAGCTGGAGGCCTTGAGCAACCTTTGAGGGAGATAATTTAAATAAGGTCATTCAATTAACAGGAAGATTTCGGAGCATATGAGAAAACAAAATAACAGAATGACTGTTTGGAGATTTTAAAATGTTCTGTAAATGCTGGGCTCAGATGAGACAGTGTCTATTGTTGAAAAAGAGCAGCTTATCACATACGTTGGAATGTCTTCATCAGTGCTTCCAAGCTTGACTCCACACCCTGTGAGAGGTGAGGCGGAAGAGATTGCAAACTTTGGTCGAGACCCGTGAATCTGAGAGAAAAGGAAAGGGAGACATTAGTGCAGTCTTTCATCAATCTGTACTTTACGTGACAGTGCCTTGTACGTTTGTTGGGTGTAAAGTAGTCTCTTACATGGCATTGTAGGATTCACAGGTGATGTTTAGGGGGATAACAACCAATCTGCCAGGATTGAAGCTGGCCAGCAGAACAACCAGATTGACTTGGAACCACAGCTGGAAGTCTTTTGGCTCAAAGACGTCAAATTTGGGAGCAAGAGCCATCAAGGTCAGGTTTAGCATTGTGTCTCTTACGGCTGTGTTTGTGATGATGGTGATGTTTTCCTGGAAAATAGATGGTTCATGGTTTAGAAGGACATCCTTTCATCCTGATTGTTTCGTCAGATGAGTTTGTCGAGAGCCGGGTCTCACTGTACAAGGTCCATTCCAGCCAGAGAGTGATGTACTCACCTGCTTGGTGACTTCAACAAAAGTCACAAAGAACTCATTGAGCTGCTCTTCCCTTGGAGATTCCAGCAAGCTGATGAAAACCTTCTTCACAAGAGTCTCATTCTCCAGAGCGCCAGTGCTTGGGTCCAGTATCAGCTCAGCTTTCTGGTTTGGTGAGAGGGAGTCTAGAACTGCCACCTGGGGGAGAAGTAGACAACAGAATACAAATGCATTACCCCTCTAAATAGCCATAATCCCCCACATGAGCAGTGTCAAACTAGTCAATTCTGATCATGCAAAGAACACTGGCAAACAATTGTTTTACCCCTGAGATGTTGAAGTCTTTGAGATCCGAATAGGTTGTGTATTCGGAGTATGGACCCAGGTTGATTGCAAGCCAGTCAGTGTCGTTGTGGATGTTCAACCTGCAAACTAAAAAGACATGTATGGCCGCTTTGATTATTGCAAAATGGAGTACATTGATGTTATATTCAATAGACAAGGAAGCAACATGCCAACTGTTCACTCCTTTCAAACAAAGCCCACTTCATCCAGCAGAGGCGATGAACAACCCAACAGAAAGCCAACGAGCACCACAACCTGCTTGGTGAGCCCTACCTGGTTCATTGATAAGGTGTACAGATATCCTCAGGTATTTCAGCAGGACTCCTGCGATTCCTTCTCTTCTACCCTCAGTCATTTCAGGGAAAGCTCTGTCCATTCCTTTTACACTGTAAATGGGAAAAGATACACTCATGACATTTCCACCCCACGTTGGCAATAGATTTTAGTCATCGAATCCATGGCTAATATTTGCAAGAAGTTGGCCCCTACTCACATGACTTGGTAGTTGGTGCAGGTAACGTTTGAGGTAGCAATGGTGAGCATGACTTCATTAAAACTGGGGAGGATGGGAATCAGCTTTACTTCGAACCATGCAATCCAGTCCAGCGTTTCGAACTTTGGGAATTGAAGGCTGATGATGTTAAATGTCAGATTCATCATCACATCTCTCACAGCTGGATAGATGTCAGGAATCTGTTGAAACAAATGACCAGAGGTCATCAACACTGCACAACTCATCATGGCATTCAATCCAGCTTTTCCGGTACTAACTGAAAGTACAAGATTGATAGCTTGCTCGTTGCTTAGTTGTTGTCTTTCACTATCCACAAAGGGAGACACTGGAAGACATGGGGATTGCTATTTGTCAAGATGAAATCATGCTGTTTGTTTTTCTCAAACTTGCATTACCTCTTCCTTTGCGGTCAGTATCGTCAGAAACTCATCAACATTTTTGAAAGCGTCTCCTTCCTCCAGCCGCATAAACACAAGTTTAATGTCAGCTGTGTCATTCAATGCCCCAGAGGTCAATGTCAACTGTGCCACTTGGGTTGGGGTAAGCAGCGACAGTGATTCCTTCTACAAATAGGACAATGAAAAAGAAAAGTGGCGCATGTCAGTGAGTGGCACAGTAATATTATTGGGAGGTTAACCATCCAGACAAACACTTAGGCCACTTACGCTGGAGAAGTCGGGATTGAGGACTTGTAACTCTTGCAGTTCTGCAAAAACAGAAAAGATGCCAAAGTTCCTCTGGAGCCAGTCCATGCTTCCACTGGTGTTTGAGACACAGCCGGGATCTGAAACAAAAGTAGAGTAAAACAAATGGACTTTAAATCCCCTTAAGCAGATGAGTTCAGTGGATTGGCCCAGATAAGTGTGGATGTTTTTGTGCTTTCCAGAACCATTTATTACCTGATGAGTCATTTCTTGAAAGGAATGGATAGATGTAATGAGTGAAGATCAATCGTTGTTGCTCTCTGTCCATGGAATCTTTTTGGCTGCTTAGAGCGTTAATGCTGAAACAGAGAACAGAGCCTATGTTATGTTGACTTCTTATTCAATTGTAGGGATATCACCAATTGTATTGACTATTGCATTAGGTATCATGGCTTTACATACACAATTTGGTAGGTCTGACAACTGAAGTTCTTTGAGCTGAGACAGGAGAGGAAATTCCTGGATAGAGATGCCAAGAATGGACGGAGATTCTTCTGGAACAACTTGTCCACGAAACTGGGGTCGTTTAGCTGTGCATTACTGAAGTTGTTGATTTTGATCTCTCCGATGGCATCAAGGACATTTGGCATGGCTGGACTGCTGATGTTAGGGTTCTGGAAAGGTATAAACAGATTTGCAGTGACAAAGTCCACACATATTGGCAACATTTTGTTCTAATTCTGGGATTCAACATACCATGCTGGAGTAATCCAGAAGAGCCTGATCCAGAACAGCAGCATTGTTTTGGAAGAACAGCTTCCACATTTCCGTTGAGTAAGTATTTTTGCTCGCCAATTGGCATTTCAGAATCGTTACCAAGTTGTCCGCTGAGAGACGGGTAGTCTTAAAGAAAAGGATGCAGGGACGTGAACCAAATTAGACAACTGTGACATCAACATGAGTAACATCAACAAAGACGATGCGGATGAGAGAAATGTGGCTGTTGCTACTGACAACATTCAGTGATGAGTTTAAAAAGCTTACTGAGGAACAGGCATATTCAGAGACGTTGAAATTGCAAAGGGATTCAGAGGAATTGCCAAAGGACATCTGTTGCTTCAGTTGTGTGCTGTAGGAAACGGTAATGAAAAATACATTATTAGTTTACAAATGATACCTTGTGTGTCTCAACCTCTTACAACCTGCATTGTGCAAGACAGCACTGAACCCACCTGTTAAATCCAGCACAAAGTTGTTTCTCTGCAAAAGAGAACATAAAAAGAAGAGTTCTTTAGACACAAAACATAAATTGCCAATCTGATGAAAGAAAATAAATATGTCACAGCTAACGTCAACTTACCATTGACCAATGTTTCTTTGCACTATATGGGGGGGAAAGAATATTGTTATCCGTGTGAAATTCAATGTGAAAACAAAAGAGATGCTTTGGCTTTCTGAACAATGCCACAATGCATATACAAGATGCATGACCTTTCCATGTATCATGTAAAAAAGTGTCTAATTGAAATAAGATCCCATTCAGAGAGTACTTACCACAATTAAAGCTGGAGGCCTTGAGCAACCTTTGAGGGAGATAATTTAAATAAGGTCATTCAATTAACAGGAAGATTTCGGAGCATATGAGAAAACAAAATAACAGAATGACTGTTTGGAGATTTTAAAATGTTCTGTAAATGCTGGGCTCAGATGAGACAGTGTCTATTGTTGAAAAAGAGCAGCTTATCACATACGTTGGAATGTCTTCATCAGTGCTTCCAAGCTTGACTCCACACCCTGTGAGAGGTGAGGCGGAAGAGATTGCAAACTTTGGTCGAGACCCGTGAATCTGAGAGAAAAGGAAAGGGAGACATTAGTGCAGTCTTTCATCAATCTGTACTTTACGAGACAGTGCCTTGTACGTTTGTTGGGTGTAAAGTAGTCTCTTACATGGCATTGTAGGATTCACAGGTGATGTTTAGGGGGATAACAACCAATCTGCCAGGATTGAAGCTGGCCAGCAGAACAACCAGATTGACTTGGAACCACAGCTGGAAGTCTTTTGGCTCAAAGACGTCAAATTTGGGAGCAAGAGCCATCAAGGTCAGGTTTAGCATTGTGTCTCTTACGGCTGTGTTTGTGATGATGGTGATGTTTTCCTGGAAAATAGATGGTTCATGGTTTAGAAGGACATCCTTTCATCCTGATTGTTTCGTCAGATGAGTTTGTCGAGAGCCGGGTCTCACTGTACAAGGTCCATTCCAGCCAGAGAGTGATGTACTCACCTGCTTGGTGACTTCAACAAAAGTCACAAAGAACTCATTGAGCTGCTCTTCCCTTGGAGATTCCAGCAAGCTGATGAAAACCTTCTTCACAAGAGTCTCATTCTCCAGAGCGCCAGTGCTTGGGTCCAGTATCAGCTCAGCTTTCTGGTTTGGTGAGAGGGAGTCTAGAACTGCCACCTGGGGAGAAGTAGACAACAGAATACAAATGCATTACCCCTCTAAATAGCCATAATTCCACACATGAGCAGTGTCAAACTAGTCAATTCTGATCATGCAAAGAACACTGGCAAACAATTGTTTTACCCCTGAGATGTTGAAGTCTTTGAGATCCGAATAGGTTGTGTATTCGGAGTATGGACCCAGGTTGATTGCAAGCCAGTCAGTGTCGTTGTGGATGTTCAACCTGCAAACTAAAAGACATGTATGGCCGCTTTGATTATTGCAAAATGGAGTACATTGATGTTATATTCAATAGACAAGGAAGCAACATGCCAACTGTTCACTCCTTTCAAACAAAGCCCACTTCATCCAGCAGAGGCGATGAACAACCCAACAGAAAGCCAACGAGCACCACAGCCTGCTTGGTGAGCCCTACCTGGTTCATTGATAAGGTGTACAGATATCCTCAGGTATTTCAGCAGGACTCCTGCGATTCCTTCTCTTCTACCCTCAGTCATTTCAGGGAAAGCTCTGTCCATTCCTTTTACACTGTAAATGGGAAAAGATACACTCATGACATTTCCACCCCACGTTGGCAATAGATTTTAGTCATCGAATCCATGGCTAATATTTGCAAGAAGTTGGCCCCTACTCACATGACTTGGTAGTTGGTGCAGGTAACGTTTGAGGTAGCAATGGTGAGCATGACTTCATTAAAACTGGGGAGGATGGGAATCAGCTTTACTTCGAACCATGCAATCCAGTCCAGCGTTTCGAACTTTGGGAATTGAAGGCTGATGATGTTAAATGTCAGATTCATCATCACATCTCTCACAGCTGGATAGATGTCAGGAATCTGTTGAAACAAATGACCAGAGGTCATCAACACTGCACAACTCATCATGGCATTCAATCCAGCTTTTCCGGTACTAACTGAAAGTACAAGATTGATAGCTTGCTCGTTGCTTAGTTGTTGTCTTTCACTATCCACAAAGGGAGACACTGGAAGACATGGGGATTGCTATTTGTCAAGATGAAATCATGCTGTTTGTTTTTCTCAAACTTGCATTACCTCTTCCTTTGCGGTCAGTATCGTCAGAAACTCATCAACATTTTTGAAAGCGTCTCCTTCCTCCAGCCGCATAAACACAAGTTTAATGTCAGCTGTGTCATTCAATGCCCCAGAGGTCAATGTCAACTGTGCCACTTGGGTTGGGGTAAGCAGCGACAGTGATTCCTTCTACAAATAGGAAAATGAAAAAGAAAAGTGGCACATATCAGTGAGTGGCACAGTAATATTATTGGGAGGTTAACCATCCAGACAAACACTTAGGCCACTTACGCTGGAGAAGTCGGGATTGAGGACTTGTAACTCTTGCAGTTCTGCAAAAACAGAAAAGATGCCAAAGTTCCTCTGGAGCCAGTCCATGCTTCCACTGGTGTTTGAGACACAGCCGGGATCTGAAACAAAAGTAGAGTAAAACAAATGGACTTTAAATCCCCTTAAGCAGATGAGTTCAGTGGATTGGCCCAGATAAGTGTGGATGTTTTTGTGCTTTCCAGAACCATTTATTACCTGATGAGTCATTTCTTGAAAGGAATGGATAGATGTAATGAGTGAAGATCAATCGTTGTTGCTCTCTGTCCATGGAATCTTTTTGGCTGCTTAGAGCGTTAATGCTGAAACAGAGAACAGAGCCTATGTTATGTTGACTTCTTATTCAATTGTAGGGATATCACCAATTGTATTGACTATTGCATTAGGTATCATGGCTTTACATACACAATTTGGTAGGTCTGACAACTGAAGTTCTTTGAGCTGAGACAGGAGAGGAAATTCCTGGAAGGAGATGCCAAGAATGGTCGGAGATTCATCTGGAACCACTTGTTCACGAAACTGGGGTCGCTTAGCTGTGCATTACTGAAGTTGTTGATTTTGAGCTCTCCGATGGCATCAAGGACATTTGGCATGGCTGGACTGCTGATGTTAGGGTTCTGGAAAGGTATAAACAGATTTGCAGTGACAAAGTCCACACATATTGGCAACATTTTGTTCTAATTCTGGGATTCAACATACCATGCTGGAGTAATCCAGAAGAGCCTGATCCAGAACAGCAGCATTGTTTTGGAAGAACAGCTTCCACATTTCCGTTGAGTAAGTATTTTTGCTCGCCAATTGGCATTTCAGAATCGTTACCAAGTTGTCCGCTGAGAGACCGGTAGTCTTAAAGAAAAGGATGCAGGGACGTGAACCAAATTAGACAACTGTGACATCAACATGAGTAACATCAACAAAGACGATGCGGATGAGAGAAATGTGGCTGTTGCTACTGACAACATTCAGTGATGAGTTTAAAAAGCTTACTGAGGAACAGGCATATTCAGAGACGTTGAAATTGCAAAGGGATTCAGAGGAATTGCCAAAGGACATCTGTTGCTTCAGTTGTGTGCTGTAGGAAACGGTAATGAAAAATACATTATTAGTTTACAAATGATACCTTGTGTGTCTCAACCTCTTACAACCTGCATTGTGCAAGACAGCACTGAACCCACCTGTTAAATCCAGCACAAAGTTGTTTCTCTGCAAAACAGAACATAAAAAGAAGAGTTCTTTAGATACAAAACATAAATTGCTAATCTGATGAAAGAAAATAAATATGTCACAGCTAACGTGAACTTACCATTGACCAATGTTTCTTTGCACTATATGGGGGGGAAAGAATATTGTTATCCGTGTGAAATTCAATGAGAAAACAAAAGAGATGCTTTGGCTTTCTGAACAATGCCACAATGCATATACAAGATGCATGACCTTTCCATGTATCATGTAAAAAAGTGTCTAATTGAAATAAGATCCCATTCAGAGAGTACTTACCACAATTAAAGCTGGAGGCCTTGAGCAACCTTTGAGGGAGATAATTTAAATAAGGTCATTCAATTAACAGGAAGATTTCGGAGCATATGAGAAAACAAAATAACAGAATGACTGTTTGGAGATTTTAAAATGTTCTGTAAATGCTGGGCTCAGATGAGACAGTGTCTATTGTTGAAAAAGAGCAGCTTATCACATACGTTGGAATGTCTTCATCAGTGCTTCCAAGCTTGACTCCACACCCTGTGAGAGGTGAGGCGGAAGAGATTGCAAACTTTGGTCGAGACCCGTGAATCTGAGAGAAAAGGAAAGGGAGACATTAGTGCAGTCTTTCATCAATCTGTACTTTACGAGACAGTGCCTTGTACGTTTGTTGGGTGTAAAGTAGTCTCTTACATGGCATTGTAGGATTCACAGGTGATGTTTAGGGGGATAACAACCAATCTGCCAGGATTGAAGCTGGCCAGCAGAACAACCAGATTGACTTGGAACCACAGCTGGAAGTCTTTTGGCTCAAAGACGTCAAATTTGGGAGCAAGAGCCATCAAGGTCAGGTTTAGCATTGTGTCTCTTACGGCTGTGTTTGTGATGATGGTGATGTTTTCCTGGAAAATAGATGGTTCATGGTTTAGAAGGACATCCTTTCATCCTGATTGTTTCGTCAGATGAGTTTGTCGAGAGCCGGGTCTCACTGTACAAGGTCCATTCCAGCCAGAGAGTGATGTACTCACCTGCTTGGTGACTTCAACAAAAGTCACAAAGAACTCATTGAGCTGCTCTTCCCTTGGAGATTCCAGCAAGCTGATGAAAACCTTCTTCACAAGAGTCTCATTCTCCAGAGCGCCAGTGCTTGGGTCCAGTACCAGCTCAGCTTTCTGGTTTGGTGAGAGGGAGTCTAGAACTGCCACCTGGGGGAGAAGTAGACAACAGAATACAAATGCATTACCCCTCTAAATAGCCATAATTCCACACATGAGCAGTGTCAAACTAGTCAATTCTGATCATGCAAAGAACACTGGCAAACAATTGTTTTACCCCTGAGATGTTGAAGTCTTTGAGATCCGAATAGGTTGTGTATTCGGAGTATGGACCCAGGTTGATTGCAAGCCAGTCAGTGTCGTTGTGGATGTTCAACCTGCAAACTAAAAGACATGTATGGCCGCTTTGATTATTGCAAAATGGAGTACATTGATGTTATATTCAATAGACAAGGAAGCAACATGCCAACTGTTCACTCCTTTCAAACAAAGCCCACTTCATCCAGCAGAGGCGATGAACAACCCAACAGAAAGCCAACGAGCACCACAGCCTGCTTGGTGAGCCCTACCTGGTTCATTGATAAGGTGTACAGATATCCTCAGGTATTTCAGCAGGACTCCTGCGATTCCTTCTCTTCTACCCTCAGTCATTTCAGGGAAAGCTCTGTCCATTCCTTTTACACTGTAAATGGGAAAAGATACACTCATGACATTTCCACCCCACGTTGGCAATAGATTTTAGTCATCGAATCCATGGCTAATATTTGCAAGAAGTTGGCCCCTACTCACATGACTTGGTAGTTGGTGCAGGTAACGTTTGAGGTAGCAATGGTGAGCATGACTTCATTAAAACTGGGGAGGATGGGAATCAGCTTTACTTGAACCATGCAATCCAGTCCAGCGTTTCGAACTTTGGGAATTGAAGGCTGATGATGTTAAATGTCAGATTCATCATCACATCTCTCACAGCTGGATAGATGTCAGGAATCTGTTGAAACAAATGACCAGAGGTCATCAACACTGCACAACTCATCATGGCATTCAATCCAGCTTTTCCGGTACTAACTGAAAGTACAAGATTGATAGCTTGCTCGTTGCTTAGTTGTTGTCTTTCACTATCCACAAAGGGAGACACTGGAAGACATGGGGATTGCTATTTGTCAAGATGAAATCATGCTGTTTGTTTTTCTTAAACTTGCATTACCTCTTCCGTTGCGGTCAGTATCGTCAGAAACTCATCAACATTTTTGAAAGCGTCTCCTTCCTCCAGCCGCATAAACACAAGTTTAATGTCAGCTGTGTCATTCAATGCCCCAGAGGTCAATGTCAACTGTGCCACTTGGGTTGGGGTAAGCAGCGACAGTGATTCCTTCTACAAATAGGAAAATGAAAAAGAAAAGTGGCGCATGTCAGTGAGTGGCACAGTAATATTATTGGGAGGTTAACCATCCAGACAAACACTTAGGCCACTTACGCTGGAGAAGTCGGGATTGAGGACTTGTAACTCTTGCAGTTCTGCAAAAACAGAAAAGATGCCAAAGTTCCTCTGGAGCCAGTCCATGCTTCCACTGGTGTTTGAGACACAGCCGGGATCTGAAACAAAAGTAGAGTAAAACAAATGGACTTTAAATCCCCTTAAGCAGATGAGTTCAGTGGATTGGCCCAGATAAGTGTGGATGTTTTTGTGCTTTCCAGAACCATTTATTACCTGATGAGTCATTTCTCGAAAGGAATGGATAGATGTAATGAGTGAAGATCACTCGTTGTTGCTCTCTGTCCATGGAAGCTGTTTGGCTGCTTAGAGCGTTAATGCTGAAACAGAGAACAGAGCCTATGTTGTCTTGACTTCTTATTAAATTGTAGGGATATCACCAATTGTATTGACTATTGCATTAGGTATCATGGCTTTACATACACAATTTGGTAGGTCTGACAACTGAAGTTCTTTGAGCTGAGACAGGAGAGGAAATTCCTGGAAGGAGATGCCAAGAATGGTCGGAGCTTCAACTGGAACAACTTGTCCACGAAACTGGGGTCGCTTTAGCTGTGCATTACTGAAGTTGTTGATTTTGAGCTCTCCGATGGCATCAAGGACATTTGGCATGGCTGGACTGCTGATGTTAGGGTTCTGGAAAGGTATAAACAGATTTGCAGTGACAAAGTCCACACATATTGGCAACATTTTGTTCTAATTCTGGGATTCAACATACCATGCTGGAGTAATCCAGAAGAGCCTGATCCAGAACAGCAGCATTGTTTTGGAAGAACAGCTTCCACATTTCCGTTGAGTAAGTATTTTTGCTCGCCAATTGGCATTTCAGAATCGTTACCAAGTTGTCCGCTGAGAGACCGGTAGTCTTAAAGAAAAGGATGCAGGGACGTGAACCAAATTAGACAACTGTGACATCAACATGAGTAACATCAACAAAGACGATGCGGATGAGAGAAATGTGGCTGTTGCTACTGACAACATTCAGTGATGAGTTTAAAAAGCTTACTGAGGAACAGGCATATTCAGAGACGTTGAAATTGCAAAGGGATTCAGAGGAATTGCCAAAGGACATCTGTTGCTTCAGTTGTGTGCTGTAGGAAACGGTAATGAAAAATACATTATTAGTTTACAAATGATACTTTGTGTGTCTCAACCTCTTACAACCTGCATTGTGCAAGACAGCACTGAACCCACCTGTTAAATCCAGCACAAAGTTGTTTCTCTGCAAAACAGAACATAAAAAGAAGAGTTCTTTAGACACAAAACATAAATTGCCAATCTGATGAAAGAAAATAAATATGTCACAGCTAACGTCAACTTACCATTGACCAATGTTTCTTTGCACTATATGGGGGGGAAAGAATATTGTTATCCGTGTGAAATTCAATGAGAAAACAAAAGAGATGCTTTGGCTTTCTGAACAATGCCACAATGCATATACAAGATGCATGACCTTTCCATGTATCATGTAAAAAAAGTGTCTAATTGAAATAAGATCCCATTCAGAGAGTACTTACCACAATTAAAGCTGGAGGCCTTGAGCAACCTTTGAGGGAGATAATTTAAATAAGGTCATTCAATTAACAGGAAGATTTCGGAGCATATGAGAAAACAAAATAACAGAATGACTGTTTGGAGATTTTAAAATGTTCTGTAAATGCTGGGCTCAGATGAGACAGTGTCTATTGTTGAAAAAGAGCAGCTTATCACATACGTTGGAATGTCTTCATCAGTGCTTCCAAGCTTGACTCCACACCCTGTGAGAGGTGAGGCGGAAGAGATTGCAAACTTTGGTCGAGACCCGTGAATCTGAGAGAAAAGGAAAGGGAGACATTAGTGCAGTCTTTCATCAATCTGTACTTTACGAGACAGTGCCTTGTACGTTTGTTGGGTGTAAAGTAGTCTCTTACATGGCATTGTAGGATTCACAGGTGATGTTTAGGGGGATAACAACCAATCTGCCAGGATTGAAGCTGGCCAGCAGAACAACCAGATTGACTTGGAACCACAGCTGGAAGTCTTTTGGCTCAAAGACGTCAAATTTGGGAGCAAGAGCCATCAAGGTCAGGTTTAGCATTGTGTCTCTTACGGCTGTGTTTGTGATGATGGTGATGTTTTCCTGGAAAATAGATGGTTCATGGTTTAGAAGGACATCCTTTCATCCTGATTGTTTCGTCAGATGAGTTTGTCGAGAGCCGGGTCTCACTGTACAAGGTCCATTCCAGCCAGAGAGTGATGTACTCACCTGCTTGGTGACTTCAACAAAAGTCACAAAGAACTCATTGAGCTGCTCTTCCCTTGGAGATTCCAGCAAGCTGATGAAAACCTTCTTCACAAGAGTCTCATTCTCCAGAGCGCCAGTGCTTGGGTCCAGTATCAGCTCAGCTTTCTGGTTTGGTGAGAGGGAGTCTAGAACTGCCACCTGGGGAGAAGTAGACAACAGAATACAAATGCATTACCCCTCTAAATAGCCATAATTCCACACATGAGCAGTGTCAAACTAGTCAATTCTGATCATGCAAAGAACACTGGCAAACAATTGTTTTACCCCTGAGATGTTGAAGTCTTTGAGATCCGAATAGGTTGTGTATTCGGAGTATGGACCCAGGTTGATTGCAAGCCAGTCAGTGTCGTTGTGGATGTTCAACCTGCAAACTAAAAGACATGTATGGCCGCTTTGATTATTGCAAAATGGAGTACATTGATGTTATATTCAATAGACAAGGAAGCAACATGCCAACTGTTCACTCCTTTCAAACAAAGCCCACTTCATCCAGCAGAGGCGATGAACAACCCAACAGAAAGCCAACGAGCACCACAGCCTGCTTGGTGAGCCCTACCTGGTTCATTGATAAGGTGTACAGATATCCTCAGGTATTTCAGCAGGACTCCTGCGATTCCTTCTCTTCTACCCTCAGTCATTTCAGGGAAAGCTCTGTCCATTCCTTTTACACTGTAAATGGGAAAATATACACTCATGACATTTCCACCCCACGTTGGCAATAGATTTTAGTCATCGAATCCATGGCTAATATTTGCAAGAAGTTGGCCCCTACTCACATGACTTGGTAGTTGGTGCAGGTAACGTTTGAGGTAGCAATGGTGAGCATGACTTCATTAAAACTGGGGAGGATGGGAATCAGCTTTACTTCGAACCATGCAATCCAGTCCAGCGTTTCGAACTTTGGGAATTGAAGGCTGATGATGTTAAATGTCAGATTCATCATCACATCTCTCACAGCTGGATAGATGTCAGGAATCTGTTGAAACAAATGACCAGAGGTCATCAACACTGCACAACTCATCATGGCATTCAATCCAGCTTTTCCGGTACTAACTGAAAGTACAAGATTGATAGCTTGCTCGTTGCTTAGTTGTTGTCTTTCACTATCCACAAAGGGAGACACTGGAAGACATGGGGATTGCTATTTGTCAAGATGAAATCATGCTGTTTGTTTTTCTTAAACTTGCATTACCTCTTCCGTTGCGGTCAGTATCGTCAGAAACTCATCAACATTTTTGAAAGCGTCTCCTTCCTCCAGCCGCATAAACACAAGTTTAATGTCAGCTGTGTCATTCAACGCCCCAGAGGTCAATGTCAACTGTGCCACTTGGGTTGGGGTAAGCAGCGACAGTGATTCCTTCTACAAATAGGAAAATGAAAAAGAAAAGTGGCGCATGTCAGTGAGTGGCACAGTAATATTATTGGGAGGTTAACCATCCAGACAAACACTTAGGCCACTTACGCTGGAGAAGTCGGGATTGAGGAGTTGTAACTCTTGCAGTTCTGCAAAAACAGAAAAGATGCCAAAGTTCCTCTGGAGCCAGTCCATGCTTCCACTGGTGTTTGAGACACAGCCGGGATCTGAAACAAAAGTAGAGTAAAACAAATGGACTTTAAATCCCCTTAAGCAGATGAGTTCAGTGGATTGGCCCAGATAAGTGTGGATGTTTTTGTGCTTTCCAGAACCATTTATTACCTGATGAGTCATTTCTTGAAAGGAATGGATAGATGTAATGAGTGAAGATCAATCGTTGTTGCTCTCTGTCCATGGAAGCTTTTTGGCTGCTTAGAGCGTTAATGCTGAAACAGAGAACAGAGCCTATGTTATGTTGACTTCTTATTCAATTGTAGGGATATCACCAATTGTATTGACTATTGCATTAGGTATCATGGCTTTACATACACAATTTGGTAGGTCTGACAACTGAAGTTCTTTGAGCTGAGACAGGAGAGGAAATTCCTGGAAGGTGATGCCAAGAATGGTCGGAGCTTCAACTGGAACCACTTGTTCATGAAACTTGCGTCGCTTAGCTGTGCATTACTGAAGTTGTTGATTTTGAGCTCTCCGATGGCATCAAGGACATTTGGCATGGCTGGACTGCTGATGTTAGGGTTCTGGAAAGGTATAAACAGATTTGCAGTGACAAAGTCCACACATATTGGCAACATTTTGTTCTAATTCTGGGATTCAACATACCATGCTGGAGTAATCCAGAAGAGCCTGATCCAGAACAGCAGCATTGTTTTGGAAGAACAGCTTCCACATTTCCGTTGAGTAAGTATTTTTGCTCGCCAATTGGCATTTCAGAATCGTTACCAAGTTGTCCGCTGAGAGACCGTTAGTCTTAAAGAAAAGGATGCAGGTACGTGAACCAAATTAGACAACTGTGACATCAACATGAGTAACATCAACAAAGACGATGCGGATGAGAGAAATGTGGCTGTTGCTACTGACATTCAGTGATGAGTTTAAAAAGCTTACTGAGGAACAGGCATATTCAGAGACGTTGAAATTGCAAAGGGATTCAGAGGAATTGCCAAAGGACATCTGTTGCTTCAGTTGTGTGCTGTAGGAAACGGTAATGAAAAATACATTATTAGTTTACAAATGATACCTTGTGTGTCTCAACCTCTTACAACCTGCATTGTGCAAGACAGCACTGAACCCACCTGTTAAATCCAGCACAAAGTTGTTTCTCTGCAAAACAGAACATAAAAAGAAGAGTTCTTTAGATACAAAACATAAATTGCTAATCTGATGAAAGAAAATAAATATGTCACAGCTAACGTGAACTTACCATTGACCAATGTTTCTTTGCACTATATGGGGGGGAAAGAATATTGTTATCCGTGTGAAATTCAATGAGAAAACAAAAGAGATGCTTTGGCTTTCTGAACAATGCCACAATGCATATACAAGATGCATGACCTTTCCATGTATCATGTAAAAAAGTGTCTAATTGAAATAAGATCCCATTCAGAGAGTACTTACCACAATTAAAGCTGGAGGCCTTGAGCAACCTTTGAGGGAGATAATTTAAATAAGGTCATTCAATTAACAGGAAGATTTCGGAGCATATGAGAAAACAAAATAACAGAATGACTGTTTGGAGATTTTAAAATGTTCTGTAAATGCTGGGCTCAGATGAGACAGTGTCTATTGTTGAAAAAGAGCAGCTTATCACATACGTTGGAATGTCTTCATCAGTGCTTCCAAGCTTGACTCCACACCCTGTGAGAGGTGAGGCGGAAGAGATTGCAAACTTTGGTCGAGACCCGTGAATCTGAGAGAAAAGGAAAGGGAGACATTAGTGCAGTCTTTCATCAATCTGTACTTTACGAGACAGTGCCTTGTACGTTTGTTGGGTGTAAAGTAGTCTCTTACATGGCATTGTAGGATTCACAGGTGATGTTTAGGGGGATAACAACCAATCTGCCAGGATTGAAGCTGGCCAGCAGAACAACCAGATTGACTTGGAACCACAGCTGGAAGTCTTTTGGCTCAAAGACGTCAAATTTGGGAGCAAGAGCCATCAAGGTCAGGTTTAGCATTGTGTCTCTTACGGCTGTGTTTGTGATGATGGTGATGTTTTCCTGGAAAATAGATGGTTCATGGTTTAGAAGGACATCCTTTCATCCTGATTGTTTCGTCAGATGAGTTTGTCGAGAGCCGGGTCTCACTGTACAAGGTCCATTCCAGCCAGAGAGTGATGTACTCACCTGCTTGGTGACTTCAACAAAAGTCACAAAGAACTCATTGAGCTGCTCTTCCCTTGGAGATTCCAGCAAGCTGATGAAAACCTTCTTCACAAGAGTCTCATTCTCCAGAGCGCCAGTGCTTGGGTCCAGTATCAGCTCAGCTTTCTGGTTTGGTGAGAGGGAGTCTAGAACTGCCACCTGGGGAGAAGTAGACAACAGAATACAAATGCATTACCCCTCTAAATAGCCATAATTCCACACATGAGCAGTGTCAAACTAGTCAATTCTGATCATGCAAAGAACACTGGCAAACAATTGTTTTACCCCTGAGATGTTGAAGTCTTTGAGATCCGAATAGGTTGTGTATTCGGAGTATGGACCCAGGTTGATTGCAAGCCAGTCAGTGTCGTTGTGGATGTTCAACCTGCAAACTAAAAGACATGTATGGCCGCTTTGATTATTGCAAAATGGAGTACATTGATGTTATATTCAATAGACAAGGAAGCAACATGCCAACTGTTCACTCCTTTCAAACAAAGCCCACTTCATCCAGCAGAGGCGATGAACAACCCAACAGAAAGCCAACGAGCACCACAACCTGCTTGGTGAGCCCTACCTGGTTCATTGATAAGGTGTACAGATATCCTCAGGTATTTCAGCAGGACTCCTGCGATTCCTTCTCTTCTACCCTCAGTCATTTCAGGGAAAGCTCTGTCCATTCCTTTTACACTGTAAATGGGAAAATATACACTCATGACATTTCCACCCCACGTTTGCAATAGATGTTAGTCATCGAATCCATGGCTAATATTTGCAAGAAGTTGGCCCCTACTCACATGACTTGGTAGTTGGTGCAGGTAACGTTTGAGGTAGCAATGGTGAGCATGACTTCATCAAAACTGGGGAGGATGGGAATCAGCTTTACTTCGAACCATGCAATCCAGTCCATCGTTTCGAACTTTGGGAATTGAAGGCTGATGATGTTAAATGTCCGATTCATCATCACATCTCTCACGGCTGGATAGATGTCAGGAATCTGTTGAAACAAATGACCAGAGGTCATCAACACTGCACAACTCATCATAGCATTCAATCCAGCTTTTCTGGTACTAAATGAAAGTACAAGATTGATAGCTTGCTCTTTGCTTAGTTGTTGTCTTTCACTATCCACAAAGGGAGACACTGGAAGACATGGGGATTGCTATTTGTCAAAATGAAATCATGCCGTTTGTTTTTCTCAAACTTGCATTACCTCTTCCATTGCGGTCAGTTTCGTCAGAAACTCGTCAACATTTTTGAAAGCGTCTCCTTCCTCCAGCCGCGTAAACACAAGTTTAATGTCAGCTGTGTCATTCAACGCCCCAGAGGTCAATGTCAACTGTGCCACTTGGGTTGGGGTAAGCAGCGACAGTGATTCCTTCTACAAATAGGAAAATGAAAAAGAAAAGTGGCGCATGTCAGTGAGTGGCACAGTAATATTATTGGGAGGTTAACCATCCAGACAAACACTTAGGCCACTTACGCTGGAGAAGTCAGGATTGAGGAGTTGTAACTCTTGCAGTTCTGCAAAAACAGAAAAGATGCCAAAGTTCCTCTGGAGCCAGTCCATGCTTCCACTGGTGTTTGAGACACAGCCGGGATCTGAAACAAAAGTAGAGTAAAACAAATGGACTTTAAATCCCCTTAAGCAGATGAGTTCAGTAGATTGGCCCAGAGAAGTGTGGATGTTTTTGTGCTTTCCAGAACCATTTATTACCTGATGAGTCATTTCTCGAAAGGAATGGATAGATGTAATGAGTGAAGATCACTCGTTGTTGCTCTCTGTCCATGGAAGCTGTTTGGCTGCTTAGAGCGTTAATGCTGAAACAGAGAACAGAGCCTATGTTGTCTTGACTTCTTATTAAATTGTAGGGATATCACCAATTGTATTGAGGTCATGGCTTTACATACACAATTTGGTAGGTCTGACAACTGAAGTTCTTTGAGCTGAGACAGGAGAGGAAATTCCTGGAAGGAGATGCCAAGAATGGTCGGAGCTTCAACTGGAACCACTTGTTAACGAAACTTGCGTTGCTTAGCTGTGCATTACTGAAGTTGTTGATTTTGAGCTCTCCGATGGCATCAAGGACATTTGGCATGGCTGGACTGCTGATGTTAGGGTTCTGGAAAGGTATAAACAGATTTGCAGTGACAAAGTCCACACATATTGGCAACATTTTGTTCTAATTCTGGGATTCAACATACCATGCTGGAGTAATCCAGAAGAGCCTGATCCAGAACAGCAGCATTGTTTTGGAAGAACAGCTTCCACATTTCCGTTGAGTAAGTATTTTTGCTCGCCAATTGGCATTTCAGAATCGTTACCAAGTTGTCCGCTGAGAGACCGTTAGTCTTAAAGAAAAGGATGCAGGTACGTGAACCAAATTAGACAACTGTGACATCAACATGAGTAACATCAACAAAGACGATGCGGATGAGAGAAATGTGTCTGTTGCTACTGACAACATTCAGTGAAGAGTTTAAAAAGCTTACTGAGGAACAGGCATATTCAGAGACGTTGAAATTGCAAAGGGATTCAGAGGAATTGCCAAAGGACATTTGTTGCTTCAGTTGTGTGCTGTAGGAAACGGTAATGAAAAATACATTATTAGTTTACAAATGATACCTTGTGTGTCTCAACCTCTTACAACCTGCATTGTGCAAGACAGCACTGAACCCACCTGTTAAATCCAGCACAAAGTTGTTTCTCTGCAAAACAGAACATAAAAAGAAGAGTTCTTTAGATACAAAACATAAATTGCTAATCTGATGAAAGAAAATAAATATGTCACAGCTAACGTGAACTTACCATTGACCAATGTTTCTTTGCACTATATGGGGGGAAAGAATATTGTTTGTTAACCGTGTGAAATTCAATGAGAAAACAAACGGCTTTCTGAACAATGCCACAATGCATATACAAGATGCATGACCTTTCCATGTATCATGTAAACAAAGTGTCTAATTGAAATAAGATCCCATTCAGAGAGTACTTACCACAATTAAAGCTGGAGGCCTTGAGCAACCTTTGAGGGAGATAATTTAAATAAGGTCACTCAATTAACAGGAAGATTTCGGAGCATATGAGAAGACAAAATAACAGAATGACTGTTTGGAGATTTTAAAATATTCTACAAATGCTGTGCTCAGATGAGACAGTGTCTATTGTTGAAAAAGAGCAGCTTATCACATACGTTGGAATGTCTTCATCAGTGCATCCAAGCTTGACTCCACACCCTGTGAGAGGTGAGGCGGAAGAGATTCCAAACTTTGGTCGAGACCCGTGAATCTGAGAGAAAAGGAAAGGGAGACATTAGTGCAGTCTTTCATCAATCTGTACTTTACGAGACAGTGCCTTGTACGTTTGTTGGGTGTAAAGTAGTCTCTTACATGGCATTGTAGGATTCACAGGTGATGTTTAGGGGGATAACAACCAATCTGCCAGGATTGAAGCTGGCCAGCAGAACAACCAGATTGACTTGGAACCACAGCTGGAAGTCTTTTGGCTCAAAGACGTCAAATTTGGGAGCAAGAGCCATCAAGGTCAGGTTTAGCATTGTGTCTCTTACGGCTGTGTTTGTGATGATGGTGATGTTTTCCTGGAAAATAGATGGTTAATGGTTTAGAAGGACATCCTTTCATCCTGATTGTTTCGTCAGATGAGTTTGTCGAGAGCCGGGTCTCACTGTACAAGGTCCATTCCAGCCAGAGAGTGATGTACTCACCTGCTTGGTGACTTCAACAAAAGTCACAAAGAACTCATTGAGCTGCTCTTCCCTTGGAGATTCCAGCAAGCTGATGAAAACCTTCTTCACAAGAGTCTCATTCTCCAGAGCGCCAGTGCTTGGGTCCAGTATCAGCTCAGCTTTCTGGCTTGGTGAGAGGACGTTCAAAACCTCCAGCTAGAAGACAAAACATTTGTATTAATGATGGTTTTTGTCTTTTGTCACGATTTTCATCATTCTCCCATGTCCATCTTCAGTGCTTAAAATTTGATTTGAAATACTCACCGCAGAGAAATGTTGGTTTAGTTTGTACAGATCCTTTAAATCAGCCATGCTCCAAAAGTTTCCAAAATTTTTCAACAGCCAGTCTGCAGTTTCATTTCCATTTCCCAAGCATCCAGGATCTGGATCTGAAAACATACATCAGTTTACATTCTGAGGAATTGATTTAACAACAAATTAACAACACATTTAAATCTTACTGGAGCGAATTTGCAAATTCTGCTTTTCTTAAAATGTTAAATACCTGATGATCCCTTTCTGAACAGGAAAAGACGGATAAAGTGAGTGTAGATCAATTGTTTCTGCTCTTGATTAATGGATACCAGTTCACCACTCAATCCCTTGACCCTTAAATATAAAATAATTTAGATGAAACAACATTGAATTGGACAATTTCCTTAATAATATGGAATCAGAATGATTGTCAACGCACAATGCCTGATAGGAGCTGCAGCTGAAGTCTCTTGTGCTCAACAGGGTCATGAAGTCTCCGGTAATATGGGGTAAAAGAGGTACCAGCTGGATGTTGAACCACAAGCGGATGAACTCTACACTCTGAACGTTATCAGTGTTGAGACTGTTCAAAGCTCCAAAGACATCCAGGACCTCAGACTTTGATTCATTGGTGCCCTGAAATAAAGTGGACAGTTTACATTGTTTAAACTTTCTGATAAATCAAACATCATCCATGTTGATTTTAATTCATTACCATGTGTAAACGTGAAGGGATTCTTAGTTAAATACTAATCTGATTCTTATTTTAATAAAATGTCAGAGTGAGGTCTTAGTATGAAAAGATGATGTACCAAATGAAGGAAGACTTTTAAGGCCAAGTTCACTATCTGTCTGAGGTCTTGTTGCAGCTCTCTGAACATGTCTTCAGGAAGGCTTTGGTTGTCGCCTCCCTCACAAGACAGTTGGTTGGTCAGGGTGTCTACAGCTTTAAAAATCTAAATAGAACAATACATACATTCATACATTTATACAGAGAACAAATGTAACAAGATAACCATTGTTTTAAAATATCGTATAAATGTTTATAAATGACAGGTGTAGGTGCTATAAATTGGTCTGACACCAGAGGGCAATATCGAACAACAAATAGGACCCTGTTGCTGATGTTTTTATGGTTCTGATAGGTTGTGTTGTTATTACTTCCACTGCATAGGCCTAGGTTTTATGAAGCCTCTGTCATAAAAAAAAAAAAAAACACAGACATTGACACTGTGGCGATGCTGTAAAAGCTAGATTCCAATAATACTCATACAGATTTTTTTGTTAACCTCTACGGGATTGGTGTCCCTTATAATGGGACGGTTGTTGCTCAATATGTGACATGTGACTAGAATGGAGTTTTAAACAACAGCCAATTTTCTGGGACATAGACATGTCTAATATGGGCAGAAAGCTTCAATGCTTGTTAGTCTAACTGCAGTGTCCAATTTACAGTAGCTATTACAGCTAAATAATACCATGCTATTATTTGAGGATAGTACACAACAACCAAACACTTTAATCACAGCAACTGGTTTGGTTTGGTCACCTCTGAAGGTAAATAATGTACTTACACTACCGTTCAAAGGATTGGGGTCACTTAGAAATGTCCTTGTTTTCGAAAGAAAAGCAATTTTTTTGTCCATTAAAATAACATCAAATTGATCAGAAATATAGTGTAGACATTGTTAATGTTGTAAATGGCTATTGTAGCTGGAAACGGCTGATTTTTAATGGAATATCTACATAGGCGTACAGAGGCCCATTATCAGCAACCATCAGTCATGTGTTCCAATGGCACGTTGTGTTTGCTAATCCAAGTTTATCATTTTAAAAGGCTAATTGAACATTAGAAAACCTTTTGCAATTATGTTAGCACAGCTGAAAACTGTATCTGGAGCATCAGCAATTGTGGGTTCGATTACAGGCTCAAAATGGCCAGAAACAAAGAGATTTCTTCTGAAACTCGTCAGTCTATTCTTGTTCTGAGAAATGAAGGCTATTCCATGCGAGAAATTCCCAAGAAACTGAAGATCTCGTACAACGCTGTGTACTACTCCCTTCACAAAACAGCGCAAACTGGCTCTAACCAGAATAGAAAGAGGAGTGGGAGGCCCCGGTGCACAACTGAGCAAGAGGACAAATACATTAGAGTGTCTAGTTTGAAAACAGACGCCTCACAGGTCCTCAACTGGCAGCATCATTAAATAGTACCAGCAAAACACCAGTCTCAACGTCAACAGTGAAGAGGTGACTCCGGGATGCTGACCTTCTAGGCAGAGTTGCAAAGAAAAAGCCATATCTCAGGCTGCCCATCTTAATCTTTTATTTTTATTGGCCAGTCTGAGATATTGCTTTTTCTTTGCAACTCTGCCTAGAAGGTCAGCATCCCAGGGTCACCTCTTCACTGTTGACGTTGATACTGGTGTTTTGTACGAGATCTTCAGTTTCTTGGGAATTTCTCGCATGGAATAGCCTTCATTTCTCAGAACAAGAAAAGACTGACGAGTTTCAGAAGAAAGTTATTTGTTTCTGGCCATTTTGAGCCTGTAATCGAACCCACAATTGCTGATGCCCCAGATATTCAACTAGTCTCAAGAAGGCCAGTTTTATTGCTTTTTTAACCAGCAGTTTTCAACTGTGCTAACAGAATTGCAAAAGGGTTTTCTAATGTTCAATTAGCCTTTTAAAATGATAAACTTGGATTAGCAAACACAACGTGTTATTGGAACACAGGACTGATGGTTGCTGATAATGGGCCTCTGTACATCTATGTAGATATTCCATTAAAAATCTGCCGTTTCCAGCTACAATAGCCATTTACAACATTAACAATGTCTACATTGTATTTCTGATCAATTTGATGTTATTTTAATGGACCAAAAAATGCTTTTCTTTCGAAAACAGGACATTTATAAGTGACCCCAAACTTTTGAACGGTAGTGTATATTCAGCAATCTTGCTCTGATTTGTCATCCTGAGGGTCCCAGAGATATGCTCAATTGGTAGAGCATGGCGCTTGTAACGCCAGGGTAGTGGGTTCGATCCCCGGGACCACCCATACGTAAAAATGTATGCGCACATGACTGTAAGTCGCTTTGGATAAAAGCGTCTGCTAAATGGCATATTATTATTGTTATTATTATAAAATGTAGTGTAATTTTGTTTGAAAATCAATTTTTGTATTCAAATGTAGGAACTGGGTTCTACAGTTGGACCTCTGACTCCACACCCACCCTGACCGGCCATCTAGGTGTGTGAAGGTTAGTGTCTTTTTCTGTAGGGAAGCTAATGATCCATCATTTATGACATTCCTGGGAGTGTGCAAACTTTAATATTGTATTACCATAGCATTTTTTAAAGTTCTCTATAGTTATGTACTTGAAAACCAATTTGGCACATTTGGGAAAACTGGCAGACTTCATACAAAATATTGTGTAATGATGTAATTCTTCACTGGATCAGTCTGAAACTTAGCGCACACACTGCCGCCATCTGGTGGACAACATCTAAATTACATCTAGAATCTGACATCACTGTCTGGCCTTTCTCTTGCGTTTCAAAGATTATGCAAAAAAACAACAACAAAAAAACGCATGTTTTTTACCAGATCCAATGTGTTACATTCTCCTACATTAATTTCACATTCCCACAAACATCAAAGTGTTTCCTTTCAAATGATATCAAGAATATGCATATCCTTGCTTCAGGTCCTGAGCTACAGGCAGTTAGATTTGGGTATGTCATTTTAGGCGAAAATTGAAAAAAAGAGTCCGATCCTTTTAACTGTGTACCTCATCTCTACCTGGACAGACTTACCCTGGAACTGGCCTGATTCAGTGTTGTTGAATTGCAGGCCCCTTGCGAGGCATTGTTCATCGTTCTGTTCCAGAAAAAAAAAAAAGGTGAAATTGAAATAACAGGCTTAATTTGGTCTATATAGAAGTCAAAGCCGTTATGGCATAGAATTTACCACAACAAAAACAGTGACAATAACTTTGAACACTAACCTGTTTTCCGGGCTCCACTGTTGTGGTTCTAAGATTTTGGAAAGTAATAGATGAAAGTGTCATAAGTAATCAATGACAAATGGCAGTTGTGGAATATAGCTGTTGGTCTTGAGTCATTTTCATTTGGTGGGTCTTATTGGATTAATGAAAGCTTTGTTGTTGGGTGGCAGGTATCCTAGCAGTTAAGAGTATTGGGCCAGTAAACACAAGGTCACTGGTTCGATTCCCCGAGCTGACTAGCTGAAAAATCTGTCTAAGTGCCCTTGAGCAAGGCACTTAACTCTAATTGCTCGTGTAAATTACTCTGGATAAGAGCGTCTGCTAAATGACTAAAATGTAATGTTATTCAACTGTATTTTTTAAAATAACTTTTAACCAATTTATTGGTTATCTAATCACAAAATACCAGTTTATTCACATGGTAGTAGCTACTTAATACACATTGTTTTTGAAATTATATTTTAAAAAATTACCTACCGTTCATGGGTGTTACATTACTCTGAAAAACACAACCATATAGCCCATAATATTGTTGGGATATAAGTAGTACAAGCAATAATCAAGACAAATTATATTTGTATAATAATAATACATTATTCTTTAATACAGACTACAACATCGCATGTCAATACACTGATAATGGAGTGATTTATTTACAGTGTGTTAATCTACCAGTATAAGAGCGTGAAATGATCTGGCATTGAGAGACAACCTACCTCTGCAGAGATCAGTGTAGCTATGAGATGAGGAGGAAAGAAACATTCATGATTATCAGTTGAATATTTATATTGACAGAACAAAGAACAAAAAAATCTATAAAAGTTATATCTTGGGTTGCTTATTTAATCTATTTTCAGTTTTTGTTAGATGTAATAAACTGAGGCATCAATTGATTTCTGGATTATTCCTTATCAAACAACTAGGTTCTTGTTGGGTTTAACTATGGATGGTTTAAATTAAAACCTGCCAGCTACTGAACCCGCAGACTGGCGTCAACATCCCGTTTTATTTATTATTTTGTATATAAAATACCAGAGGACTGCACTTATATACAGTATGCACATCAGGGCCAAGGTTGGGATTTTTTTTGTCTGTCAAACTGACTTACCAAATCCGATAGCTGAGAGTAGTAGGGTCCATACTGAAGTAGTGAGGCATCCCATCATCAGATTGGGTATGGCTCACCTTCACATTAACGGAAACCTTCGGTGTTGAAGAAGCATATTAAAGATAACGCAGAACATCCTCATAAGAAGGTTCAATAGCATCGACAAACTCTGTTGGTTGTCAAATCGATTTGGAAATGATCTAAAATTAAAATAATAATTAAATTATTATTATTATTATAAATATTTGGGCCAATTCTATTATAATTAAGGAAAATAACTGAAATTCAATCAATTAAATGAATCATACAGAAATACTGTAGATATGCATAATTTGTTAATAAGGTAAGAAACCAATTGTTGACAAATGCTATGTGTAAAGTCCAAATACTGACGTGAGATACACACCGATACAGATCGTGGTTGTAAATCACAGATGTCAATGAAATATTTAAAGATGAATTCCAGTTCAAACGCATAAATTCCCCTCCGTATTTATTTGGACAGTCAAGCTAAAACTTTTGATGTGGCTCTATACTCCAGCATTTTAGATTAGAGATCAAATGTTTTATATGAGGTGACATTCCAGAATGTCACCTTTTATTTGAGGGTATTTTCATACATATTTGTTTTACCATTTAGAAATGAAAGCACTTTATGCATCTTGTACCCCCATTTGAAGGTGTCATAAGTATTTGGATAAATTCACTTATAGTGTATTAACCCTAACAGCGCCAACGGGGTAAAACATTGAATAATTTAAAAAACCATTATTTGATCCTTCCCACGGGGGGCCAGTATGAAAAATGTATGCACTCACTAATTGGAAGTTGCTCTTGATAAGAGCGTCTGCTAAATGACTAAAACAATGTAAAATCCTTCTGAAATTGAAGGACTTTGTCAAGCAACTAGTTAATGACAGAAAAAAAAACCCACAATTTACCATGACTTCTGTGCTAATATGTAGGAATAAAAAATAATCTCTCTTTTGAATGCTAGTGGTGCAAGGTTAAACTGAAAATCTGGACACAATAGTAAACTTGATGATAAAAGCACCAAATTTGGCACAGAGGTAGATGTATGTACCCTTAAAATATATAGATATGGAGACCCCATATTTGCCCCCTGGGGGGCGTGGCAGCCACTATAACAAAAAAAAGAGCATACATTTAATACATATTTAGCTTCCAGTCAATGTCTCATCTTTCAGATGCACTTGGAACTGAGTTGATAGCTGCTGCTACTCACTGTTTATTATCTATTATCTATATGCATAGTCACTTTACCCCTACATGCACATATTACCTCAATTACCTCAACTAACCTGTGCCCCCGCACATTGACTCGGTACCGGTACCCCCTGTATATGGCCTCGTTAATGTTATTCTATTGTTGCTCTTTTATTTTTTAACTTTAGTTTATTCTTTTTTTAACTGCGTTGTTGGTTAAGGGCTTGGAAGTAAGCGCATGTGACAAATAAAATGTCATTCGATGATTTGATTTGATAGAGTTTCCAAGTTAGAGCTAATAATCTGATGGTACCGGTGCATATATTGCCAATATCGGTGCCCATATTAAGTTGGACTGGTACGGCAGATTAGCTCAACCGCCAATTTTTAAGCCTCTGAGTACAGTGGCTTGTGAAAGTATTCATCCCCCTTGACATTTTTCCTATTTTGTTGCCTTACAACCTGGAATTCAAATAGATTTTTGGGGGTTTGTATAATGTGATTTAAACAACATGCCTACCACTTTGAAGATGCAAAATAGTTTTTATTGTGAAACAAACAAGAAATAAGACAAAAAAACTGGGCTTTGACTAGGCCATTCCAAGATATTTAAATGTTTCACCTTTAACCACTCAAGTGTTGCTTTAGCAGTATGCTTAAGGTCATTGTCCTGCTGGAAGGTGAACCTCCGTCCCAGTCTCAAATCTCTGGAAGACTGAAACAGGTTTCCCTCAAGAATTTCACTGTATTTAGCGCCATCCATCATTCCTTCAATTCTGACCAGTTTCCCAGTCCCTGCCGATGAAAAGCATCCCCACAGCATGATGCTGCCACCACCATTCTTCACTGTGGGGATGGTGTTCTCGGGGTGATGAGAGGTGTTGGGTTTGCGACAGACATAGCGTTTTCCTTGATGGCCAAAAAACTCAATTTTAGTCTAATCTGACCAGAGTACCTTCTTTCATATGTTTGGGGAGTCTCCCACATGCCTTTTGGCGAACATAAAACGTGTTTGCTTATTTTTTTCTTTAAGCAATAGCTTTTTTCTGGCCACTCTTCCGTAAAGCCCAGCTCTGTGGCGTGTATGGCTTAAAGTGGTCTTTTGGACAGACACTCCAATCTCCGCTGTGGAGCTTTGCAGCTCCTTCAGGGTTATCTTTGGTCTCTTTGTTGCCTCTTTGATTAATGCCCTCCTTGCCTGGTCTGTGAGTTTTGGTGGGCGGCACTCTCTTGGCAGGTTTGTTGTGGTGTCATATTCTTTCATTTTTTAATAATGGATTTAATGGTGGTCCGTGGGATGTTCAAAGTTTCGGATATTTTTTTATAACCCAACCCTGATCTGTACTTCTCCACAACTTTGTCCCTGACCTGTTTGGAGAGCTCCTTGGTCTTCATGGTGCCGCTTGCTTGGTGGTGCCCTTTGCTTAGTGGTGTTGCAGACTCTGGGGCCTTTCAGAACAGGTGTATATTTACTGAGATCATGTGACAGATTGTGTGACACTTAGATTGCACACAGGTGGACTTTATTTAACTAATTATGTGACTTCTGAAGGTAATTGGTTGCACCAGATCTTATTTAGGGGCTTCATAGCAAAGGGGGTGAATACATATGTACGCACCACTTTTCCGTTATTTATTTTTTAGAATTTTTTTAAACAAGTTATTTTTTTCATTTCACTTCACCAATTTGGATTATTTTGTGTATGTCCATTACCTGAAATCCAAATAAAAATCCATTTAAATTACAGGTTGTAATGCAACAAAATAGGAAAAACGCCAAGGGGGATGAATAATTTGTACCACAGAAACACTGTACCACAGAAACACAACACTGAATGAATAACAAACAAATATTCATAACAAGTTGCTGTGGATGAAATTGATCAAAATATCTGTTAAAAACATGAAAAACATACAAAAAAAGTATATTTTGAAACATCTAATTTGACTATAAATGTGTGATTTAAAAAATATTAATACTTATTTTGATGTTTGTGTTCTCCAATTTTCTCTACGACCCCCAAAAGCGTCACGGGACTTGCCTGAAGTCGGTACCTCCGATCTGCCAACTACTGTCTGCAGCGTCTGACCAGTTTTGGCCTACACACTAATATGACCCCACCATCGAAAGGTGAGACTCACAAACATGTCAGTTGTTTTGTTCTGGGACACCCACAAGCCTCACAATTATTGTCTGAACATAGCCTGGTACCAGTTAAAAACATGATTGGAAGTATATATGGAAGTAGTTTAGTGCCAAAAACATTGGTTAAATATGGTTAAAAAAAAAAGAATATATATATATTTCCTGATCTTTCTTATATCTCTCAGACATAGGACAGACACTTCAAAACCAACTTCCTTTTGATTGATTTTTTGACTATCTGCTTTGCCATGTACAAATATGTTATTCAATGCGTTTGCATGGGCTAAAAGCAGTAAGACCAAATTCCATGTTTAATCAAATAAATTATCCATGGTACGACCATCTTAAAATAATTACAATTCCCGAAAGGCTTTTATGGGTTTTTAATGGGGGGGGGGGACTAAATACATTAAGCGCTTTCATTTCTAAACGGTATGAAAATACCCTCAAATTAAAAAGGTGACATTCTGTTCTGTCGCCTCATACCTCATACAGGGCGGCAGGTAGCCTAGCGGTTAGAGCGTTGGGTCAGTAACCGAAAGGTCGGTGGTTCTAATCCCCGAGCCGACAAGGTGAAAAATCTGTCGATGTGCCCTTGAGCAAGGCACTTAACCCTAATTTGTTCCATGTGCGCTGTACTGTTATGGCTGACCCTGTAAAACAACACATTTTACTGCACCAATCTGGTGTATGTGACAATACAGCATCTATTTTTACATGAAACATTTGATCGGAAATTCATAATGCTGGAAAATAGTGCCAAATGAAAGGTTTTAGCTTCACTGTCCAAATAAATAAGTGTATTTCAAGTCAGGATTCCCAACATTGTGCAGTAATATAACCTTGCCTTTCCTGCAATGAGAAACATACTAAGAATGACATTTTATATAAATCAGATTCTTGCAAAATTCTAAAACAAATATTTTGGAAGACCACTAAAAAATCACAGAAAAGCACACACATTCCCAGGTTATTGATCTTCATTGATAGCCTATGAAATCCTTAAATGTCACAAAATACAATAAAACAATACAACATTTTACTTAGAAATATTATAGTATAGAGTATACAAATAGCATAGTATATAGTACAAATATAATGATATATTATTATGAGTTATTATTGTGAGATGTACTTACCTGTCTATTCCCACTGCGTTGTGGAGGAGTGACAGTGACAGTATGATGGGAAATCAAGTATATACTGGGTGTGGCAAACAATTATGGTAAAGCATCTTGGGAGTGTCAGAGTCACAAATGAGGTTCAGCAGGTATGATGTGAAATATGCAAGCAGTGTGCAAAATATTTTCATGGTGGAAAAAAACAGTTCAAAACAGTGCAGCAACTCAACACAATGGTATGCATTATACTCACCAGCTTGATGTAGTCATTGCATGCTAGGAATATGGGACAATTTGTCTAAATACTTATCACACCTGCAACTGGGGGGGGACTAGATACATAAAATGCTTTCATTTCTAAACTGTAAAACAGATATGTATGGAAAAATACTCTCAAATAAAAGGTTACATTCTGTTATGTCGCCTCACATGAAAGTTTGACCTGAAATCCAAAAACATTAAGATTGAGGCCAGGACAAACAGACTGGGCCACCAGGCAACCAATTTATAGCAGTACTATACCTAATAATAGAGAAAGTGTCGACACCATCTGAATTTTACGGCGGAAAGGCAGCCTCCCTGTTGTACCTTTAGTGGAGATGTCTACATCTATCTACATGAGATTCTGTATGTCAAGCAGTGGAGGCTGCTGAAGGGAGGACGGCTCATAATAATGGCTGGAACGGAGCAAAAGGAATGGCATCAAACATATGGAAACAATGTATTTGATACCATTCCACTAATTCCGTTCCATCCATTACCACGAGCCCGTCCTCCCCACTAACCTTCTGTGATGTCAAGTGTAACAGTTCTGCCCAAACTAGTCTCATGGTTCCCCCCTTTACATTTCAAACTAGGGTTGTCACGATACCAGTATAGTGATTTTCCATGGCAGAAAGGAAAACACAAAGCAGACTAAACTATTTGGTCCTTTAAAAAAAACTACTGTACGTAAAATATTGGGTGCTATTGCTTGGAAAAGAAACGTGACTCTGGATGAAAACACACAGGAGCTGAATTTTTTTTTATTTTAATTATTTTTTTATTTAACCTTTATTTAACCAGGTAAGCCAGTTGAGAACAGGTTCTCATTTACAACTGCGACCTGGCCAAGATAAAGCAAAGCAGTGCAATAAAAACAACACAGAGTTACATATGGGGTAAAAAAACATAAAGTCAAAAATACAACAGAAAATATATATACAGTGTGTGCAAATGTAGCAAGTTATGGAGGTAAGGCAATAAATAGGCTATAGTGCAAAAATAATTACAATAGTATTAACACTGGAATGCTAGATGTGCAAGAGATTATGTGCAAATAGAGATACTGGGGTGCAAAAGAGCAAAATAAATAACAATATAGGGATGAGCTAGTTGGGTGGGCTAATTTCAGATGGGCTGTGTACAGGTGCAGTGATCGGTAAGGTGCTCTGACAACTGATGCTTAAAGTTAGTGAGGGAGATAAGAGTCTCCAGCTTCAGAGATTTTTGCAATTCGTTCCAGTCATTGGCAGCAGAGAACTGGAAGGAATGGCGGCCAAAGGAGGTGTTGGCTTTGGGAATGACCAGTGAGATATACCTGCTGGAGCGCAGACTACGGGTGGGTACTGCTATGGTGACCAATGAGCTAAGATAAGGCGGGGATTTGCCTAGCAGTGATTTATAGATGGCCTGGAGCCAGTGGGTTTGACGACGAACATCTAGTGAGGACCAGCCAACAAGAGCGTACAGGTCACAGTGGTGGGTAGTGTATGGGGCTTTGGAGACAAAACGGATGGCACTGTGATAGACTACACCCAATTTGCTGAGTAGAGTGTTGGAGGCTATTTTGTAAATGACATCGCCGAAGTCATTTAACATTAACCAATCACAACCCTAAACCTAAGTACCTGTATGTTCAGTTTTTAGCATTGTAAATATATCAGATGTTTAGCATTGTAGGATCAATTCAAATGTGTATGTTATTAAAAGGCAATGGACTATGTAGCCTCAAGGCCTTTTTCCTGACGTAACCAGACAACTATTTTAATTGAAGTGCAGATGCTTTTTTTACAGGTAAATGCATCCATACAAGTAAAGAGATATGATCAAAAAAATATACAGTGTACAGGTATGCAAAACCAGTTAATTGACTTAATTAACTCTAGCCATATAAGATTTACAAATGGATTGATTTAAATACTGTATGTGTCTGAGATCTCAGGGAGGTAAGACCCAGGTGAAGAAATCAGTGCTTAACTCTTAAAGCTGTGAGGGAGGATGCTTTAAGACCCAGAGCTCACGGCACACAAACAGACCTCTGTTCCAATGTATTTTATGTCATGTCATAAAGTGCTACGTGTTTTATAAATTAACTGTATGCTGGGGCTGGGCACAGGTGAAAATCACAGCCGTTGAACCTTCAAAACCATACAAATGCTAACTTAATGAACAGTCCTCTCAGCATTTAGCAGGTGATGCATCAGTTTTGGTGTATCCCGAAGAGGGGAAGCCTGTTTCTCTGAGGATGCTGAACAAACTGAATAAATTAATAGGAAACAAACACATGATATGAAAAAACAAATAAATTCCTATTGTTTAGAAGGGCGAAGTGACCTAACAAACTATTCAGTGGTGTGACAGCCCAAGTGTCACTCAGAGTCACCTGTCGATTCCTACTGCGTGTCAGTATTAGGGCGGATCAAGAATAGTTTGGGTGTGACAGCATCAAAAAATGTGGTTGAGTTCAAAAAGGAGGTTGAATAAGTTTTAGCAGGTATGCTGAGACAAAGGCAGGCAGTGTACAAAATGTTCTTACAGTGGATTGAAACAATAAATCACTTGAAAACAGTGGAGCAACTCAACACCATGGTATGCATTATACTCACAAGTATAATATAGTTGTTATACCTACAAGAATTGGGGAGAGTAAAACAAATGTTATTTTTTATATTTTTTATTTAACCTTTATTTAACCAGGTAAGCCAGAACAAGTTCTCATTTACAACTGCGACCTGGCCAAGATAAAGCAAAGCAGTGCGATAAAAACAACAACACAGAGTTACATATGAGGTAAAACAAAACATATAAAGTCAAAAATACAACATAAAATATATATACAGTGTGTGCAAATGTAGCAAGTTATGGAGGTAAGGCAATAAATAGGCCATAGTGCAAAATAATTACAATTAGTATCAACACTGGAATAATAGATGTGCAAGAGATGATGTGCAAATGGAGATACTGGGGTGCAAATGAGCAAAATAAATAACAATATGGGGATGAGGTAGTTGGGTGGGCTAATTTCAGATGGGCTGTGTACAGGTGCAATGATCGGTAAGGTGCTCTGACAACTGATGGTTAAAGTTAGTGAGGGAGATAAGAGTCTCCAGCTTCAGAGATTTTTGCAGTTCGTTCCAGTCATTGGCAGCAGAGAACTGGAAGGAATGGCGGCCAAAGGAGGTGTTGGCTTTGGGGATGACCAGTGAGATATACATGCTGGAGCGCATACTACGGGTGGGTGTTGCTATGGTGACCAATGAGCTAAGATAAGGTGGAGTTTGCCTAGCGGTGATTTATAGATGACCTGGAGCCAGTGGATTTGGCGACGAATATGTAGTGAGGACCAGCCAACAAGAGCGTACAGGTCACAGTGGTGGGTAGTATATGGGGCTTTGGTGATAAAACTCCCGAGTGGTGCAGTGGTCTAAGGCACTACATCACCGTGCTAGCTGTGCCACTAGAGATCCTGGTTCGAGTCCAGGCTCTGTCGCAACCAGGAGACCCATGGGTGGCGCACAATTGGTCCAGTGTCGTCCGAGGTAGTGGAGGGTTTGGCCGGCAGGGATGTGGGTTTGTTTCCCACAGGGGGCCAGTATGAAAAAATAAAATATGTATGCATTCACTAACTGTAAGTTGCTATGGATAAGAGCGTCTGCTAAATGACTAAAATGTAAAACAGATGGCACTGTGATAGACTACATCCAATTTGCTGAGTAGAGTGTTGGAGGCTATTTTGTAAATGACATCGCCGAAGTCAAGGATCGGTAGGATAGTCAGTTTTATGAGGGCATGTTTGGCAGCATGAGTGTAGATGCTTAATGTGAGTCTTGAAGGAGAGTTTACAGTCTAACCAGACACCTAGGTATTTGTAGTTGTCCACATACTCTAGGTCAGACCCGCCGAGAGTAGTGATTCTAGTCGGGTGGGCGGGTGCCAGCAGCGTTCGATTGAAGAGCATGCATTTAGTTTTACTAGTGTTTAAGAGCAGTTGGAGGCTACGGAAGGAGTGTTGTATGGCATTGAAGCTCGTTTGGAGGTTTGTTAACACAGTGTCCAATGAAGGGCCAGATGTATACAAAATGGTGTCGTCTGCGTAGAGGTGGATCTGAGAGTTACCAGCAGCAAGAGCGACATCATTGATATACACAGAGAAAAGAGTCAGCCCAAGAATTGAACCCTGTGGCACCCCCATAGAGACTGCCAGAGGTCCAGACAACAGGCCCTCTGATTTGACACATTGAACTCTATCTGAGAAGTAGTTGGTTAACCAGGCCAGGCAGTCATTTGAGAAACCAAGGCTATTTAGTATGCCAAAAAGAATGTGGTGGTTGACAGAGTCGAAAGCCTTGGCCAGGTCGATGAAGACGGCTGCACAGTACTGTCTATTATCGATCGCGGTTATAATATTGTTTAGGACTTTGAGCGTGGCTGAGGTGCACCCATGACCAGCTCGGAAATCGGATTGCATAGCGGAGAAGGTACGGTGTGATTCGAAATGGTCGGTGATCTGTTTGTTAACTTGGCTTTCAAAAACTTTCGAAAGGCAGGGCAGGATGGATATAGGTCTGTAACAGTTTGGATCTAGAGTGTCACCCCCTTTGAAGAGGGGGATGACCACGGCAGCTTTCCAATCTCTGCGGATCTCAGACGTTACGAAAGAGAGGTTGAACAGGCTAGTAATAGGGGTTGCGACAATTTTGGCGGCTAATTTTTAGAAAGAAAGGGTTCAGATTGTCTAGCCCAGATGATTTGTAGGGGTCCAGATTTTGCAGCTGTTTCAGAACATCAGCTGTCTGAATTTGTGTGAAGGAGAAGCGGGGGGGGCATGGGCAAGTTGCAGCGGAGGGTGCAGAGCTGGTGGCCGGGGTAGTCGTAGCCAGAAAGAAAGCATGGCCAGCCATAGCAAAATGCTTGTTGAAATTCTTGATTATTGTAGATTTATCGGTGGTGATAGTGTTTCCTAGCCTCAGTGCAGTGGGCAGCTGGGAGGAGGTGCTCTTATTCTCCATGGACTTTACAGTCTCCCAAAACTTTTTGGAGTTAGTGCTACAGGATGCAAATTTCTGTTTGAAAAAGCTAGCCTTTGCTTTCCTAACTGCTTGTGTATATTGGTTCCTAACTTCCTTGAAAAGTTGCATATCGCGGGGGCTATTCGATGCTAATGCAGTACGCCACAGGATGTTTTTGTGCTGGTCAAGGTCAGTCAAGTATGAGGAGAACCAGGGGCTATATCTGTTCTTAGTTCTGAATTTTTTGAATGGGGCATGCTTATTTATGGTTGAGAGGAAAGCACTTTTAAAGAACAACCAGGCATCCTCTACTGATGGAATGAGATCGATATCCATCCAGGATACCTGGGCCAGGTCAATTAGGAAGGCCTGCTCGCTAAAGTGTTTTAGGGAGCGTTTGACAGTGATGAGGGGTGGTCGTTTGACCGCGGACCCGTTACGGACGCAGGCAATAAGGCAGTGATCGCTGAGATCCTGGTTGAAGAGAGCAGAGGTGTATTTAGAGGGTAAATTAGTCAGGATGATATCTATGAGGGTGCCCATGAAAACGGATTTAGGGTTGGACCTGGTAGGTTCCTTGATAATTTGTGTGAGATTGAGGGCATCTAGTTTGGATTGTAGGATGGCCCGGGGTGTTAAGCATATCCCAGTTTAGGTCACCAAGCAGTACGAACTCTGAGGATAGATGGGGGGCAATCAATTCACATATGGTGTCCAGGGCACAGCTGGGGGCTGAGGGGGGTCTGTAGCAAGCGGCAACAGTGAGAGACTTATTTCTGGAAAGGTGGATTTTTAGAAGTAGGAGCTCAAACTGTGTGGGCACAGACCTGGATAGTATGATAGAGCTCTGCAGGCTATCTCTACAGTAGATTGCAACTCCACCCCCTTTGGCAGTTCTATCTAGACGGAAAATGTTGTAGTTGGGGATGGACAATTCAGAATTTTTGGTGGCCTTCCTAAGCCAGGATTCAGACACTGCTAGAACAGTGTGCTAACGCAGTGAATAACTCAAACTTAGGGAGGAGGCTTCTGATGTTAGCAAAAAACCAAGGCTTTTACAGTTACAGAAGTCAACAAATGATAGCTCCTGGGGAGTAGGAGTGATACTGGGGGATGCAGGGCCTGGGTTAACCTCTACATCACCAGAGGAACAGAGGAGGACTAGAATAAGGATACGGCTAAAGGCTTTAAGAACTGGTCTTCTAGTGCGTTGGGTACAGAGAATAAAAGGGGTAGATTTCCGGGCGTTGTAGAATAGATTCAGGGCATTATGTACAGACAAGGATATGGAAGGATATGAGTACAGTGAAGGTAAACCTAAGCGTTGGGTAACAATGAAAGAGATAGCATCACTGGAGGCACCGATTGAGCCGGTCTACGCCTGTATGGGGGGTGGAACAAAGGAGCTATTTGAGGCAGTTTGAGAGGGACTTGGGGCTCTACAGTGAAATTGTATAATAAGAACTAACTGGAACAGCAATAGGCAAGGCATATTGACATGGGAGAGAGGCATAAAGCAATCACAGGTGTTATTCGAGAGCGCTAAGACAACAACTGGTAATGGCAATGAAAGTTTGGGCTGAGGCTAAACAAATAAACAGGATGGGGTACCGTGTAAAGGAACAGTCCAGCAGGCATCAGCTGTGCAGCTGAGTGATCATAAGGTCCAGTGAACAGCAATATGTGAGTCCGAGAGTGGGTGCTACAGCACAGGCGAGCAGGAAGCACGGCTGTTGTTTGCGTGTGCTAGCGGGCAAGGGCTAGCAGATGGATCTTTGTGGTCGTCGCAACGGGAAGCCTGTTAAAACCACAGACGATTACGTCGGCAGACCAGTCATGATGGATCGGCGGGGCTCCGTGTCGACACTAGGAGGTCCCGTCCCATTGACAGAGAGGTAGATAGCCGGGAGATGGGCCTGACTCGAGGCTAGCTCAAGGCTGATTAGCCAACAACAACATCCATTCGATTGCAGCTAGCTAGTTGTGTTGATCCGGTGTTAAAGGTCCAGAGATTCAGTTATTCCAGCAGAAAATCCGATATGTTCTGGGTCGATAACGCGCTGTGCAGACAGTGCAGACTGGCTGATAATAGTCCATGCTAGCTGGTAGGTAGTGCAGGCCACGGACAATGGTGAAAAACCGCTAACGGTGGCTAATAGCAAGTATAATTCCTGACATTTAATCCTAGTAAAAATTCCCTGTTTTAGGTCAGTTAGGATCACCACTTTATTTAGTGGTCCTCTGTAGCTCAATTGGTAGAGCATGGCGCTTGTAACGCCAGGGTAGTGGGTTCGGGACCACCCATACGTAAAAATGTATGCACACATGACTGTAAGTTGCTTTGGATAAAAGCGTCTGCTAAATGGCATATTATTTCAAGAATGTGAAATGTTAGAATAATAGTAGAGAGAATGATTTCTTTCATCACATTCCCAGTGGGTCAGAAGTTTACATACACTCAATTAGTATTTGGTAGCATTGCCTTTAAATTGTTTAACTTGGGTCAAACGTTTTGGGTAGCCTTCCACAAGCTTCCCACAATAAGTTGGATGAATTTTGGCCCATTCCTCCTGACAGAGCTGGTGTAACTGAGTCAGGTTTGTAGGCCTCCTTGCTCGCACACGCTTTTTCAGTTCTGCCCACATATTTTCTATAGGATTGAGGTCAGGGCTTTGTGATGGCCACTCCAATAGCTTGACTTTGTTGTCCTTAAGCCATTTTGCCACAACTTTGGAAGTATGCTTGCCATTTGCGACCAAGCTTTAACTTCCTGACTGATGTCTTGAGATGTTGCTTCAATATATCCACATAATTTTCCTTCCTCATGATGCAATCTATTTTGTGAAGTGCACCAGTCCCTCCTGCAGCAAAGCACCCCTACAGCATAATGCTGCCACCCCCGTGCTTCACAGTTGGGATGGTGTTCTTCGGCTTGCAAACTTTCCCCTTTTTCCTCCAAACATAACGATGGTCATTATGGCCAAACAGTTCTATTTTTGTTTCATCAGACCAGAGGACATTTCTCCAAAAAGTACGATCTTTGTCCCCATGTGCAGTTGCAAACCGTAGTCTGGCTTTTTTATGGCGGTTTTGGAGCAGTGGCTTCTTCCTTGCTGAGCGGCCTTTCAGGTCATGTCGATATAGGACTCATTTTACTGTAGATACTTTTGTACCTGTTTCCTCCAGCATCTTCACAAGGTCCTTTGCTGTTGTTCTGGGATTGATTTGCACTTCTTGCACCAAAGTACGTTCATCTGTAGGTGTCACGAACATTGAGAGACGGGTCGGACCAAGGTGCAGCGTGAAAAGCGTACATGTTTATTAACTCAAATAAACATACAACAAAACAAGAAAACAACATAACGTGAAGTCCAAAGGGCTATACACACACCAGACTAACATGAACAAGATCCCACAATAGGGCTACCTAAGTATGATCCCCAATCAGAGACAATGAGCGACAGCTGCCTCTGATTGGGAATCATACCCGGCCAAACATAGAAATAGACTAACTAGAACCTAAACATAGAATTACAATACATAGAGTTTCACACCCTGACCAAACTACCTAGAGAATAACAGTCTCTCCAGGTCAGGGCGTGACAGTACCCCCCTCCCCCCCCCCCCAAAGGTGCGTACACCGGCCGCACCAACCTGACTCATTAGGGGAGGGTCCGGGTGGGCATTCAGCTTCGGAGGCGGATCCGGCTCCGGGCGTGACGACCTCTCCCTCTCTGCCTCCCCGTTACGCCCCTGGTCTGGTCTGGACCTCAGCGCGATGCTTCCCCTCGCCTTCCTCCCACGATGCACCAAGCCCTGTCTGGACCCTGGTGTGGGAGACCCCGAACCTGGAGAGGGGCTGACGTCTGGGCCTGGATCGGCAATGCTCCCGCGATGCACCAAGCCCTGTCTGGACCCTGGTGTGGGAGGCCCCGACCCTGGAGAGGGGCTGACTTCTGGCTCCGGAGTGGATCCGCTGACCGGAGCTGGACTGGGCACCGGTGGAGCGGACTGTTCTGGCTCCGGAGTGGATCCGCTGACCGGAGCTGGACTGGGCACCAGTGGAGCAGACTGCTCTGGCTCCGGAGTGGAACCGCTGACCGGAGCTGGACTGGGCATCGGTGGAGCGAACTGCTCTAGCTCCGGAGTGGAGTAGCTGACCGGAGCTGGACTGGACCCCGGTGGAGCGGAATAATCTGGCTCCGGAATGGAGCCGCTGACCGGAGCTGGACTGGGCACCGGTGGAGTGGAATACTCTTACTCCGGAGTGGAGCAGCTGACCGGAGCTGGATTGGGCACCGGTGGAGCGGACTGCTCTGGCTCCGGAGTGGAGCCGCTGACCGGAGCTGAACTGGACCCCGGTGGAGCGGACTGCTCTGGACCAGGCACCGGTGGAACGGGCCGGGCCGGACTGGGTACACGCACCACAGGTCTGGTGCGAGGAGCAGGAACGGGCCGGGCCGGACTGGGGACACGCACCACAGGTCTGGTGCGAGGAGCAGGAACGGGCCGGGCCAGACTGGATACACGCACCACTGGTTTGTTGCGGGGAGCAGGCACAAGCCGGCCCGGACTGGAGACAGGCACCACAGGTCTGGTGCGAGGAGCAGGAACGGGCCGGGCCGGACTGGGGACACGCACCACATGTCTGGTGCGAGGAGCAGGAACGGGCCGGGCCGGACTGGATACACGCACCACTGGTTTGGTGCGGGGAGCAGGAACAAGCCGGCCCGGACTGTAGACAGGCACCACAGGTCTGGTGCGAGGAGCAGGAACGGGCCGGGCCGGACTGGGAACACGCACCACTGGTTTGGTGCGAGGAGCAGGTACGGGCCGTACCAGACTGGGAACACGCACCACTGGCTTGGTGCGGTGAGCAGGTATGGGCCGGGCTGGACTGGAGACACGCCCCACTGGTTTGGTGCGAAGAGCAGGCACAGGCTGTGCCAGACTGGATACATGCACCACTGGTTTGGTGCGAGGAGCTGGCACAGGCCGTACTGGCCTGTGGAGGCGCACTGGAGGTCTGGAGCTTAGAGCTGGCACAACCCGTCCTGGCTGGATGCCCACTTTCGCACGACACGTGCGGGGCGCTGGCACAGGACGCACTGGGCTGTGAACGCGCACTGGCGACACAGTGCATATCTCCGCATACCCAGGTTCCTCAATGAACACGCGCTCCTTTTGTTGCCTGACCAGCTCCTCTCTCCGTGCCTCCACTACTTCCTTCTCCCTTTGAGCCGCCTGTAGCGCCTCCCTCTGAACGGATAACTCCTGCTCCCTCTGAGCTAACAGCCCCCGTAACGTGGTGGCCTCCTCTCTCAGACAGCTCATGTCCTTCTCTCTTTCTCGCCAATCCTCCTCCAGTGAGGACTCCTCTGGAAGCCCCCACGAGTTAGAGAACAGAAACTAATCGTTGTCGTCATCCTCCGACTCCTCCGTGTAAAACTGTTCCCATTCCTGTTCCCATGGTCGTAGGGACTCCAACTGGAACCCCACCGGGTGCAGTGGTCGGGGCTCTTCTCTCTCGATCCCCGACCACCCCTTTAGCCCCCCCAAAAACAAAAAAATGTATTGGGGCTGCCTCTCGTGCTTCCTCCTTGACCGGCGCCGTCGGTGTCGCCGTTCCTCCTCTCTTACCCGGGCTTCCTCTGTCTGTTCCCAAGGACGGCGATCCATCCCAGCCTGGATCTCCTCCCATGTCCAAGATCCCTTACCATCCAGGATCTCCTCCCATGTCCAGGATGTCTTCTCCTGACCACACTGCTTGGTCCGCGATTGGTGGGATCTTCTGTCACGAACGTTGGCTGATTTCTTTTGGCTGATTTCTTTTGATTTTCCCATGATGTCAAGCAAAGAGGCACTGAGCTTGACGGTAGGCCTTGAAATACATCCACAAGTACACCTCCAATTAACTCAAATTATGTCAATTAGCCTATCAGAAGCTTCTAAAGCCATGACATCATTTTCTGTAGTTGTCCAAGCTGTTTAAAGGCACAGTCAACTTAGTGTATGTAAACTTTTGACCCACTGGAATTGTGATACAGTGAATTATGAGTGAAATAATCTGTCTGTAAACAATTGTTGGAAAAATGACTTGTGTCATGCACAAAGTAGATGTCCTAACCGACTTGCCAAAACTATACTTTGTTTACAAGAAATGTGTGGAGTGGTTGAAAAACGAGTTTTAATGACTCCAAACTAAGTGTATGTAAACTTCTGACTTCAAATGTATCTTCACTACTGTTGACCAATCTGTTACACTTTTGGTGATATGAGCATATTGATGTTGAGATTGAGGCCAGTCCAGAGGTGGCACCACAGGTCCCAGAGTGTTATCTTCCTGATGGTAACCAGGTAAAACTCTGGAACCTAGTTGTAGCAGAGACCTTAAGGCAGGGCTCTTCAATTCCGGTCCTGGAGGGCCGAAACACCTCTGTTTTTCATCCTCTCTTTCTAATCAGGGGCTAATTCAGACCTGGGACACCAGGTGAGTGCAATTAACTACCAGGTAAAAATAAAAAACAGAAGTGTTTTCGGCCCTCCAGGACCGGAATTGAAGTACCCTGCCTTAAGGGTTGCTCAAAGGGTTTTACTAGAAACAACAAAAATGTAAAGAATTTGAGTAAGCCTAAAACTGATATTTCTGGTTAATCCCCTATTTAGCCTGCTCTGTGGTAACCCCACTACGCAGGAGATTTTACACATTTTTAAACCTGAAAACAACCAAACTGCAAAGAATTCCAGTAGCCTAACAAAGGAGCTACCCTGGAGAGTCGCTGAAGCAGTCATATCTTTTAGTGATCTCATCCACCAGCCAGCTCTCTCTCTCTCTCTCTCTCTCTCTCTCTCTCTCTCTCTCTCTCTCTCTCTCTCTCTCTCTCTCTCTCTCTCTCTCTCTCTCTCTCTCTCTCTCTCTCTCTCTCTCTCTCTCTCTCTCGCTCTCTCTCTCTCTCTCTCTCTGTCTCTCTCTCTCTCTCTCTCTCTCTCTCTCTCTCTCTCTCTCTCTCTCTCTCTCTCTGTCTCTCTCTCTCTCTCTTTATTTTAAAGGGGTGCTGCAGCACCCTCAGCATCCCTACTTCCTGGTGCTCTGATGTCAATCCCTGTGTAGGGTATGACATAGTGATTAATCAGTTGTAAAACGGTTTCATATGGGCTATGATGATCGGACCAGAGTTTTTCTAACCAGGTCTCATGCATCTGTAATTAAAAACACTATTTGTTGACTGATTAATTCCAGTCAATAATTTTGGATTGAAAAGGCCTAAGTAGCCTAGCCAACCCAAGTTTGATCACGTTCACGTTTTCTGTTAACACAAATACATTGGCTTATGTTATAAATATCTAACGTTAGCACTGGCTAGGCCACTCCAGGACCTTGAAATGCTTCTTACGAAGCCACTCCTTCGTTGCCCGGGCGGTGTGTTTGGGATCATTGTCATGCTGAAAGACCCAGCCACGTTTCATCTTCAATGCCCTTGCTGATGGAAGGAGGTTTTCACTCAAAATCTCACGATACATGGCCCCATTCATTCTTTCCTTTACACGGATCAGTCGTCCTGGTCCCTTTGCAGAAAAACAGCCCCAAAGCATGATGTTTCCACCCCCATGCTTCACAGTAGGTATGGTGTTCTTTGGATGCAACTCAGCATTCTTTGTCTTCCAAACACGACGAGTTGAGTTTTTACCAAAAGTTATATTTTGGTTTCATCTGACCATATCACATTCTCCCAATCCTCTTCTGGATCATCCAAATGCACTCTAGCAAACTTCAGACGGGCCTGGACATGTACTGGCTTAAGCAGGGGGACACGTCTGGCACTGCAGGATTTGAGTCCCTGGCGGCGTAGTGTGTTACTGATGGTAGGCTTTGTTACTTTGGTCCCAGCTTTCTGCAGGTCATTCACTAGGTCCCCCCGTGTGGTTCTGGGATTTTTGCTCAGCGTTCTTGTGATCATTTTGACCCCACAGGGTGAGATCTTGCGTGGAGCCCCAGATCGGGGGAGATTATCAGTGGTCTTGTATGTCTTCCATTTCCTAATAATTGCTCCCACAGTTGATTTCTTCAAACCAAGCTGCTTACCTATTGCAGATTCAGTCTTCCCAGCCTGGTGCAGGTCTACAATTTTGTTTCTGGTGTCCTTTGACAGCTCTTTGGTCTTGGCCATAGTGGAGTTTGGAGTGTGACTGTTTGAGGTTGTGGACAGGTGTCTTTTATACTGATAACAAGTTCAAACAGGTGCCATTAATACAGGTAACGAGTGGAGGACAGAGGAGCCTCTTAAAGAAGAAGTTACAGGTCTGTGAAAGCCAGAAATCTTGCTTGTTTGTAGGTGACCAAATACTTATTTTCCACCATAATTTGCAAATAAATTCATTAAAAATCCTACAATGTGATTTTCTGGATTAATTTTTCTCAATTTGTCTGTCATAGTTGACGTGTACCTATGATGAAAATTACAGGCCTCTCTCATCTTTTTAAGTGGGAGAACTTGCACAATTGGTGGCTGACTAAATACTTTTTTCCCCACTGTATCTATGGATTTCGATGAAACTGACTGGTCAAGACACACACACACACAGTACATTGTCCCTCTTTTCAACCCATTTGCGTCAACGTTTTTATTAAACCAAATCGAAAGTGCCTGGGGAGCTGTGGTTTATCACGCTGCTGCATGGGCTCACCCAAGATCAGGATGGGAAGTTTAATAAGCAGCATTAGACTTAAATAATATCCTGTACAAGCTCTGTCAAACACTAAATAAGATTACATTTTGTGGGAAAACAATTGAGAACATTTGATTTTATTCGATTGTTCAACGAACTGTTTTTACTGTTGGGTTTCACATCTTGATCCCTTCAGAAATGTGAGCCACTCCCGGTTGTACATTTTGGGTGTTTTCTGCATCAATCTTTGCATTACATAACATATGTCAAAAGGGTAACAGTTATGCACAAACTGGTCTCATGTTTCCACCCTTTAACATTTCAAACAATCACAATTGTTTTCTGTTTTAAAAGAACAGAAGAATAAAACTTGAGAAAAAAAGACAGGAGCTGAATCTCCTCCAACATTAACCAATCACAACCCTTAAACCTAAATACCTGTATGTTAAGTTTTCAGCAGTAAAAATGTAAAACGTCACTTTTTATGATCACGTCAAATGTGTATGTTATTAAAAGGCAAAGGACCATGTAGCCTCAGGGCGTTTAATTTACAAAACAAAACAATATACATTATAGAATGCAGGTATGCAAAAACGTACATTTAAGTAAGTCTAGATATATAAGATTTACAAATGGATTGATTGAAATACTGTATGTGTCTGAGATCTAAGGGAGGTAAGGCACAGGTGAAGAAATCAGTGCTTAACTCTTAAAGCTGTGAGGGAGGATGCTTTAAGACCCAGAGCTCACGGCACACAAACAGACCTCTGTTCCAATGTATTTTATGTCATGTCATAAAGTGCTACGTGTTTTATAAATTAACTGTATGCTGGGGCTGGGCACAGGTGAACATCACAACCTTCAAAACCATACAAAAACTAACTTAATGAACAGTCCTCTCAGCATTTAGCAGGTGATGCATGAGTTTTGGAGTATCCCGAAGAGGGGAAGCCTGTTTCTCTGAGGATGTTGAACAAACTGAATAAATTAATAGGAAACAAACACATGATATGAAAAAATAAATACAATTCCTATTGTTTAGAAGGGCGAAGTGACTTAACAAACTATTCAGTGGTGTGACAGCCCAAGTGTCACTCAGTCACCCTGACGACACACCTGCCAAGATTCCACCCATCTGATATTTCGTAATGTCTCTTTTGTAAGACCTGTCATGACAGAGTGGTTGCCAAAGTGTCCTCTGAGTCCAGGCTAGGACGTGCTTATGTGACAAGGCCATCCATAACATAAGGTGTGTCTTGGTGAGGCTCATAAAAATAGATGCTATTTAAAACAGAAATAGAGCTCATTACTAATGCTCACTTACAAATACAGTGGGGAGAACAAGTATTTGATACACTGCCGATTTTGCAGGTTTTCCAACTTACAATGCATGTAGAGGTCTGTAATTTTTTATCATAGGTACACTTCACCTGTGAGAGACGGAATCTAAAACAAAAATCCAGAAAATCACATTGTATGATTTTTAAGTAATTAATTTGCATTTTATTGCATGACATAAGTATTTGATCACCTACCAACCAGTAAGAATTCCGGATCTCACAGACCTGTTAGTTTTTCTTCAAGAAGCCCTCCTGTTCTCCACTCATTACCTGTATTAACTGCACCTGTTTGAACTCGTTACCTGTATAAAAGACACCTGTCCACACACTCAATCAAACAGACTCCAACTTCTCCACAATGGCCAAGACCAGAGAGCTGTGTAAGGACATCAGGGATAAAATGGTAGACCTGCACAAGGCTGGGATGGGCTACAGGACAATAGGCAAGCAGCTTGGTGAGAAGGCAACAACTGTTGGCGCAATTATTAGAAAATGGAAGGAGTTCAAGATGATGGTCAATCACCCTCGGTCTGGGGCTCCATGCAAGATCTCACCTCATGGGGCATCAATGATCATGAGGAAGGTGAGGGATCAGCCCAGAACTACACGGCAGGACCTGGTCAATGACCTGAAGAGAGCTGGGACCACAGTCTCAAAGAAAACCATTAGTAACACACTACGCCGTCATGGATTAAAATCCTGCAGCGCACGCTATATCATGCAGTGCAAACCTATGTACAATTTGTTTACATGATAGTTGCTTACTGTAGAGTACTTACAACTGTTTTACCAGTTTGCAACATTAACAATTTAGAGTATTTGCAAATAAACTCACAATGTAAAGATGAATAAGTAGCCTAACATGATTAACAGGTATAACAGATTGTACTTGATGAAAATATGGACATAAAACGTTAATTAAAATTAATGAACACTTCAAGTGTTACCATAGGTTTTAATATCTTCATAAACATAAACATTATCTGGAGAATTGTTTTAAAAACTCTGTTCTAGTTCCATATTATTGTGTTGCAGCAGGTTATTGTATTATCATTCGAAACTATTCAATTACAAATATTTTATTTCTCATTATTTTTAGAAAGTGTTTGCGGATCTGTTTAACCAAACCAATAACGCCCACGAAAACTCCCCAATTCCACGACAACATTGAAAATATACCACCGCCTCTCGGGCATTGTTGCTTCAACCTACACATTTCACAGAAATTGATTTTCGACAAACAAATACAAGAATATCATCGCTTGTAGCCAATCATTTGACTGACACTGAAAACTGATTTGATTATTGTTTGTTTTGAATTAAACACTAACCGTTTGTCCAACTTTCAAGCTAACTTGTGGTGTGTCCAACTTAACTTGGCTGGGAGACACCAGCTGTGTCACGCATAGCGATAAAACACCACATCTCTATGATGTCACGGTACACTTGATCCTCCTCTCTCCACCAGGCAATAAACGCTTTGCATTTGGCCAAAATTATATACAAGTAACTGCCAAAATAATTATCATACTTTAGTAAATGAGGGATGCAAAGTGTCGGAATAATGTTGATTTGAAGAGGCCAGTAACAATGTCTAGCCAAGCACTGAATGTACCAAGCAAGCTCATCATAACTCTACAAACTGCCCTGGTTACGCCAGATGAAGTATTAAAGTGGTAATCTGCCACCAAACTGGTTTTACAGGGTTGTGAGTCATCCGTGGTTTAAACAGCATATAAGTCCAAGTGATGAACCGTAGGGCGAACTTGATACAGTGGTCTAATTTGGCAGGAGGTTAGGAAGGAAAAATCTTTGGAGGGAGTTGAAAGTCAGTGTTGCCCAGCGACAGCCCCAAAACATCACTGCTCTAGAGGAGATCTGCATGGAGGAATGGGCCAAAATACCAGCAACAGTGTGTGAAAACCTTGTGAAGACTTACAGAAAACGTTTGACCTGTGTCATTGCCAACAAAGGGTATATAACAAAGTACTAAGAAACTTTTGTTATTGACCAAATACTTATTTTCCACCATAGTTTGCAAATAAATTCATAAAAAATCCTACAATGTGATTTTCTGGATTTTTTTTTCTTCTCATTTTGTCTGTCATAGTTGACGTGTACCTATGATGAAAATTACAGGCCTCTCTCATCTTTTTAAGTGGGAGAACTTGCACAATTGGTGGCTGACTAAATACTTTTTTCCCCCACTGTATTTAAAACAGAAATAGAGCTCATTACTAATGCTGACTTACAAATAAGTGTCCAAAAACCTATGTACAATTTGTTTACATGATAGTTACTTACTGTAGAGTACTTACAACTGTTTTACCAGTTTGCAACATTAACAATTTAGAGTATTTGCAAATAAACTCACAATGTAAAGATGAATAAGTAGCCTAACATGATTAACAGGTATAACAGATTGTACTTGATGAAAATATGGACATAAAACGTTAATTAAAATTAATGAACACTTCAAGTGTTACCATAGGTTTTAATATCTTCATAAACATAAACATTATCTGGAGAATTGTTTTAAAAACTCTGTTCTAGTTCCATATTATTGTGTTGCAGCAGGTTATTGTATTATCATTCGAAACTATTCAATTACAAATATTTTATTTCTCATTATTTTTAGAAAGTGTTTGCGGATCTGTTTAACCAAACCAATAACGCCCACGAAAACTCCCCAATTCCACGACAACATTGAAAATATACCACCGCCTCTCGGGCATTGTTGCTTCAACCTACACATTTCACAGAAATTGATTTTCGACAAACAAATACATGAATATCATCGCTTGTAGCCAATCATTTGACTGACACTGAAAACTGATTTGATTATTGTTTGTTTTGAATTAAACACTAACAGTTTGTTCAACTTTCAAGCTAACTTGTGGTGTGTCCAACTTAACTTGGCTGGGAGACACCAGCTGTGTCACGCATAGCGATAAAACACCACATCTTTATGATGTCACGGGAAACACTTGATCCTCCTCTCTCCACCAGGCAATAAACGCTTTGCATTTGGCCAAAATTATATGCAAGTAACTGCCAAAATAATTATCATACTTTAGTAAATGAGGGATGCAAAGTGTCGGAAGATTTGAAGAGGCCAGTAACAATGTCTATCCAAGCACTGCATGTACCAAGCAAGCTCATCATAACTCTACAAACTGCCCTGGTTACGCAAGATGAAGTATTAAAGTGGTAATCTGCCAACAAACTGGTTTTACAGGGTTGTGAGTCATCCGTTGTTTAAACAGCATATAATTCCAAGTCATGAACTGTAGGGCGAACTTGAGTCAGTGGTCTAATTTGGCAGGAGGTTACGAAGTGCAGCTCAGTTTGCACCTCATTTTGTGGGCAGTGAGCGCACATCTCTCTCTCTCTCTCTCTCTCTCTCTCTCTCTCTCTCTCTCTCTCTCTCTCTCTCTCTCACATTTACACAAACACACACTTTTACTGTCTAGTGACGCACGTTTGTACATCTCTTGGTTTTACTTTATGGATCCCTCTTCAAATACATTGAACTGAATTACATTGAATCATGCAGGGGACCACAAAGTGACTGCCGGCAACACTGTGCTGTGCTCTCACACTTTTCTCCCACAATGGTGTTGCTGTAAGAGTATACCACTGGGGGCGGGGGGGTAGTGAAGAACCAAGGCAAGATTACACAGCGCTGTATTATACTGAAGTTCATTCATACAGGGTGGGACAGATAGAACTAGGTGGGTTAGATTTTCAGTTGGTATTATCCATGGTTCTATCACCGAATGTTTTTGATTGTATGGAAGACTGATTTCCTCTCTCACTACTGGTATAATGTCTCATGTTGACTTGACTACTGACTGAAATTCAGTGATTCTGGTGCAGAGACATGGTCTACTTGTTCAGAGATTATCCATCATGCATTAATATGCATGGAATTCTTCATATATTCAATCGTAAACCATACCCTTGGACTTTTGATATGGTTAATAATATCATGCTTTGAGTGTGAAGTCCACCTTACAGTTTTTTTCCCGATTGCTAACAAGCATTGTTCAATACTGCGGATACATGTGCAAAACTTTAAATACAGTTATCATAACAACACTCTATGTGGCAACCTGTGGATCATTTGTCATTGCTTTGACACAAAATGCATTCAATGACAACATCTTTCAAATTACATAAATACTTGTCTCACAAAAACACATTTACCAACAAAATGTATCTACAGACCATTTTTTGCAAATGTTAAGATACCCTTATCAAAACTGTTAAACTCAAGTTCAAAAGCTACTGAAAATTGAATTAGATCGCAATTTTATGTTTAAATTGTTTACAGCAAAAGCAAAAATATAATAACTTAATTATTCATAGCTGATTTTCATTCTACATTACGTAACTGAAGACCTACCCAGGTGTTTTCCATTTTTATGTCATTACCATCTCTACAAAAGGGGACATCTTTGGAATATATTTTACATAAACATGGACCCAGCCAGAGATCGTGTAGTGGCTTACAGAGGTGGAAGAGTTGCCGGGAGAGGCAGAGGATTACGTATCCGTGGTGGAAGACGACTGAGGGGAAGACCCAGAGTTGTAGTGTCAGATGAGATTAGGGCTACAATCATTGATCATGTTGTCAATCATGGTCTATCAATGAGAGATGCTGGTCTCAGAGTGCAGACAAATTTGCAACGCTCAACTGTGTCATATATTATAAGAAAATTTCAGCAAACTAGCAGGTAAGATATGCATTCTGCATGTGCATCTAACTGTATTGAATATTACTGTAGAGCAGTAAATCGAGCAAAAGCTCTCCGAACCACTTGTGTGTCATTTTATATCTGTTTTAGGACCCAAAGGTTACCAGATGGAGGGGGAAGAGCTAGGATTTTTTCTGCTCAGCAGGAAGCTGTAATTGTTGACATGGTCATTAGCAACAATGCAATAAAACTCAGAGAAATACAAGAGAGTGTTGACAGACAATAATACATTTCAAAATGTTGAAAGTGTAAGCACGACAACCATTGCTAGAGTCAAGACAAAGCATCATATCAGCATGAAGCAGGTGTACACTGTTCCCTTTGAGAGGAACTCTGATCGTGTCAAGGAACTCCGGTACCAATATGTCCAGGTAAGATGTCTATATCCTGTAATACAGGACTGTTTTTACTGTAAACAAAACCCACCAGAGCACTGCACACTCAGCAGTGATTTCAGTTACAGTATACTGTAATGTAAACTACTGTTATAGAATAACTGTTATGTTGCCCTGTGGATTTACAATATATTTTAGAGTGTCATGGAGCTTGAAGCCAGGCCAACACCCCACATGTTCGTCTTTGTGGATGATGCTGGTTTTAACATGGCCAAAACACGCCGACGTGGAAGGAATGATTGGGAAAAGAGCAACAGTGAATGTCCCGGGCCAGAGGAGTGCCAACATCACAATGTGTGCCGCAATATCCTCTGCTGTTACATGAACCACTAATTGGGCCATACAACACAGAGCGCCTCATTTCATTCATGGATGACCTCTATGGAAGGCTTTTGCCAGGTGAAGAAAGAGGGCAAGTCAGAAGAAATATGGAAACCTGGGTGATTGTATGGGACAATGTGTCATTTCACCACTCCCATGCAGTCACAGAGTGGTTTGCAGCCCATCCTGGTGTAACAGTGTTGCTTCCGTCCCTCTCCTCGCCCCCTACCTGGGCTTGAACCAGGGACCCTCTGCACACATCGACAACAGTCACCCTCGAAGCACCGTTACCCGTCGCTCCACAAAAGCCGCGGCCCTTGCAGAGCAAGGGATACAACTACTTCAATGTCTCAGAGGGAGTGACGTCACCGATTGAAATGCTACTAGCGCGCACCGCTAACTAGCTAGCCATTTCACACCGGTTACACTGGGATGGTGTCACTTTTCCTCCCCCCTTACTCAACCCCACAGAATAATTATTTTCCTCATGGAGGTGGAAAGTTTATGACCACCATCCACATGATCAAATGCCACTCTTGGATGCAGTGAATGCAGGATGCCTGGATATCTCTGCAGAAGATTGCCAGGGATGGATCAGGCATGCAAAGAGGTTCTTTCCCAGGGGTGTTGAGCGAGAGGTCATACGGTGTGATGTGGATGATAACTTGTGGCCCAATGCAGCCGACAGGGTTGACTAGCACTGTTATAGATCAGTTTAATTTGGACAATATGCTATGCAAATACATAGCGTGTGTATTACATTTAGCAGACGCTCTTATCCAGAGCGACTTACAGTTAGTGCATACATTATTCTTTTCATACTGGCCCCCCGTGGGAATCGAACCCACAACCCTGGCGTTGCTACCAACTGAGCTACCTCCCTGCCGGCCATTCCCTCCCCTACCCTGGGCCAATTGTGCTCCACCCCATTGGTCTCCCGGTTGCGGCCAGCTACAGCAGAGCCTGGATTCGAACCAGTATCTCTAGTGGCACAGCTAGCACTGCAATGCAGTGCCTTAGACCACTGCGCCACTCGGGAGGTTATACACTTGTTGTTTGTTTTACAGTACTGGAAATATTTATTTTTGTGTATTTTGGAATTATTCTGCAAAAAGCAAAATACAGTAATTTGCAAAAATACAGTAAATTGTTTTGAAGCATATTGCAGCCTTTCTGCTTTATTTCTTTACATATCTTGCAGGACATTCTATACAGTACAGGTTTGCCACTCTTCTTTTGTAAAAATGACTGTTGGTTCATCTAAAAAAAAATGATATTACAGTTTCTTTCAACTGCTAACATGCATTGGTCAAAACTGAAGTCACATTGTCAAAACTCTTCACACAGTCAGCGAAACAGAAGTGTATGTGGACCAAACTGTGAATCATTTTTTATTGCTTTCACACAAAATGCATTCAATGAACACATTCTCCGATAATCCATGAACTTTTTCCTCATTCATACTCCACCACCTGCAAAAATATATATTTGCAGCACATGTTTTCAAATGCTAGCACACTGTTTCCAAAACTGTTAAAAACACATTCAAAAACAGAATGATGGCAAATGTCGTGCATTTCTGCCGTAACCAGATTGAAACATATAGAAAATCTCAGCAGAATATGTAATAAATCCAAACACAGCTGAAAGCCTACCCAAGCGTCCTGTTTTTAGTCTCGTTACCAAACAGACAAAAGAGGACGGCTTCGGAATGATTTAGTTTGGAAACATGGATCAAGGAAGACAGGTTGGTAGGGAAAGAAGAGGAAGAGGAAGAGGGTGAGGGAGAGGGAGAGGGAGAGGGAGAGGGAGAGGGAGAGGGAGAGGGCCAGGGAGAGGGAGAGGGCCAGGGAGAGGGAGAACGCGTGGAGGACTAAGGAGAGGAAGACCAAGAGCGGTGGTCTCTGATGAGATAAGGGTCACAATTATTGATCATGTTGTAAACCGTGGTCTCTCTTTGAGAGAGGCCGGTTTAAGGGTGCAACCAAATCTGCAGCGTTCAACGGTTGCATCAATAGTACGAATTTTCCGGCAAAACAACAGGTGAGATGTGCATCCTTCAAGGATAATTGAACTACATATTACAGTACAATACAGTATGTTCACATTTTTACGTGTACTGACATTTTGAAATATATTGATTGTTTAGTGTTTTTCAGTAGGATCCAAGGGTTGCCTCCACAGGAAATCGCCATTGTTGACATGGTAATTGTTGACATGGTAATTGGCAACAATGCAATAAAACTGCGGGATCTTCGGGACAGAGTGCTGGCATACAATATCCCTTTTGGGAATGTGAATACGGTCAGCACAACGACAATTGCTAGAGTCCTAGAGAAACATAAAATAAGGATGAAGCAGTTGTACACTGTACCCTTTGAGAGAAACGGTGAACGTGTAGCTCAATTGGTAGAGCATGACGCTTGTAACGCTTGTAGCGCTTGTAACGCCAGGGTAGTGGGTACGATCCCCGGGACCACCCACACGTATAGATGTATGCACACATTACTGTAAGTCGCTTTGGATAAAACGTCTGCTAAATAGCATATTATATTATAAAGAACTCCGGTACCAATATGTCCAGGTAAGATGTCTGTTCAATAACCAAACAGGGTACATTCACAGCTATGCATAATGTAAAAGTACTGTAAAACTGTGGATTTACTGTATTTTAGAGAGTAATTGAGATGGAAGCCAGGCAAACTGCACATACAGTTGAAGTCGGAAGTTTACATACACCTTAGCCAAATACATTTAAACTCAGTTTTTCACAATTCCTGACATGTAATCCTAGTAAAAATTCCCTGTTTTCGGTCAGTTAGGATCACCACTTTATTTTAAGAATGTGAAATGTCAGAATAATAGTAGAGAGAATTATTTATTTCAGCTTTTAGTTCTTTCATCACATTCCCAGTGGGTCAGAGGTTTACATACACTCAATTAGTATTTGGTACCATTGCCTTTAAATTGTTTAACTTGGGTCAAACGTTTCGGGTAGCTTTCCACAAGCTTCCCACAATAAGTTGGGTGAATTTTGGCCCATTCCTCCTGACAGAGCTGGTGTAACTGAGTCAGGTTTGTGGGCCTCCTTGCTCGCACATGCTTTTTCAATTCTGCCCACACATTTTCTATAGGATTGAGGTCAGTGTTATGGGTGGAAGATGGCACAATGTTGCCATCTGTTGGTAAATTACTGCAACTCCAGTGTTTTACCGGTGTACTTGAGATACCCGGATGTATTGCAATATACTGAACAAGACTGGTTACTCGCATCAATGCCTCTGCCTCGTTATTTAACATTCAAACATGGTGTCAGAGTCGGATAACTAACCATGCTTTCCGCAAATTAGAGTCACCTGTTCTGGTTTAAAAAATTAAAAAATAAAAAAAATAAAGCTTAGTTGTGTAAAACTTCTACGGAATTGTCCTTAGCTAGATTGAGTTTGCTAGTTAGCTTCAGTGTTGTTAGCACCGTTTAGACATGGCAGCGATCATTCCCCCTCCCGCCGTTATGAAGCGCAGCGGAGATTGGAGCACAAACTGGGATACGTTTAGAGGTGAATGGGAGGACTATGCACTAGCAACGGGACTTCGGGAAAAGGACGATGAGGTAGTGGCTGCCACTTTGAGGACTATAATGGGAGCAGAATGCCGACACGTATACAAACACAACCTGAACCTAACAACAGCTCAGCAAGGTAACGCTACAGCTATTCTTGATGCTCTCCAGCTTTACTTTAAGCCAGCAAAGAACGTTATCTACGAGCGTTATGTTTTCGGTTGTTGCAAACAGGAGGACGGGGGAGTCCATTGACAGCGTTGTCACTAAGCTAAGGGAAAAGGCAGCTACATGTGACTATGGTGCTTTAAGAGATGAACTGATCAGAGACAAGATAGTGCTTGGCATAACTGATGAGGGCACCCGCAGACGTTTGCTGAGAGAACGTGACCTGACACTGGTCTTGGCAGTGGAGACATGCCGTGCAGCAGAGCTTACGGATATACAGATAAGGTCCATGGAGCTAGAAAGGCAACATATGGACAATGTCAATGCTACATTCAGGCAGCCAGTAAATAAATTCCCTTTTGCCACAGCTAATGCTAATACTACAGCCAACTCTGCAGTAGACAACCCCAATGCATGCTGATATTGTGGCATTTCTCATGGGACGAGGAAAAGAACACTGCCCAGCCTATGGAAAAATATGCAAATCCTGTGGTACAGCTAATCACTTCGCAAGGGCCTGCATGAAAAGCAAGAGAAAGGAGGGTAAAGTGCACTCCATTGAAATAAACACAGATGAAGGGAACAACAGCACAGAGGATGTATATGCTAGCGAGTGCATAGGGGCAGTAAGGGCAAAAGGAAAAAAATGGTTTGTCACTCTGCTACTTAATAATAAACCACAGCAATGCCAGCTAGATTCAGGGGCCACATGTAACGTTATGAGCCTTAAAGATAAAAGGAGGCTCGCACCAGAGACAAACTCACACAGAGTAGCACCAAGCTGAAACTGTATTCAGGCCAGTTCATGACCTCTTTAGGCCTGTTTGTGACAGAGTGTGTTTTACGTGGCCAGAAACACACTCTTGAGTTTGAAATAGTTGAGGCTAGTCAACAGCCATTACTGTCAGGTTCTACATGCGAGCGCCTTGGGCTTATTAACTTCACCATCCCAGCTGATCTTAACATTATAGACAAAGTCCAGGCTGGGCCCCTGAGCAAGGAGACTCTCCTAAGCAAGTACCATGATGTCTTCAACGCACCGGTCGAGTCAGTTCCCGGCGAAGTCCACTTTGAGTTGGATGCAGCAATCCAGCCTGTCCAGTGTGCACCTCGCAATGTACCAGTGGCCATGAAAGCAGCTACGAAGGCTCAGCTTGACAAATACAAAGCAGATGGCCACATCATATCCGTCACCGAGCCTACAGACTGGATAAGTATTATGGTTATCGTCAAGAAACCAGACAAGCTACGGATATGCATGGATCCTAAACACCTCAACCGGGCTCTGAGACGTTCACATTACATTATGCCCACGTTGGAGGATGTTCTTTACAAGCTCCCAAAGGCCAGAGTCTTCACGCTCGTGGACGCCAGAGATGCCTTCCTGCAGTGCAAGCTTGACGAGCCCAGCAGCTACATGACCACCTTTTGGACACCCTGGGGCAGGAAGAGGTGGTTGAAGCTCCCGTTTGGTGTCTCCGTGGCTCCAGAGGTGTATCAGCGGAAACAGCACGAGCTGTTGATGGGACTCAGTGGCGTGGAACCCATAGCAGATGACATCCTCGTAGTGGGCTGTGGGGACAGTGATGAGGAGGCAGAATGTGACCATGATGCCAAGCTGCTGGCCCTGATGGTCAGATGCAGACAGGTCAAGCTAAGGCTAAGCATAAAAAAGCTTCAGTTTAAAGTGCCAGAGGTTCGCTTTCATGGGCACTTGTCCTCCACTGGATTGAAGGCGGATCCAGAAAAAGTAAAGGCTGTCTTGGATATGCCCCACCCATCTGACGTGAAGGCAGTGCAGCGCTTCGTCGGATTCGTCACCTACCTGGCCAAGTTCCTACCGCGGCTCTCTGAAGTGTGTGAACCACTAAGGAGGCTCATGGACAAGGACACCATCTGGCATTGGCTCCCAAAACATGACACAGCGGTGAGGGAAATAAAACAGCTGGTCACCCAGACACCTGTACTGCGATACTACGATGTGTCAAAACCTGTCACGATTCAGAGTGACTCAAGCCAGTTTGGACTGGGCTGTTGCCTCATGCAAGAGTGCCAGCCTGTGGCATTCGCCTCTAGGGCACTCACTCCAACAGAGCAGAACTATGCCCAGATAGAGAAGGAGTGCCTCAGCATTGTGTTTGCATGCCAACGCTTCCACCACTACATTTACATTTTAGTCATTTAGCAGACGCTCTTATCCAGAGCAACTTACAGTTAGTGAATACATCTTTTTTTTATACTGGCCCCCCGTGGGAATTGAACCCACAACCCTGGCGTTGCAAACGCCATGCTCTATCCCTACCGGCCATTCCCTCCCCTACCCTGGATGACGCTGGGCCAATTGTGCGCCACCCATGAGTCTCCCGGTCGCGGCCGGCTGCGACAGAGCCTGGATTTGAACCAGGATCTCTAGTGGCACAGTGAGCACTGCAATGCAGTGCCTTAGACCACTGCGCCACTCAGGAGTACGGGCGTACGACCACTGCGCCACTCACTACCTGTACGGGCGTGACAATATTACCGCAGAGACAGATCACAAGCCCCTTATTGCTATATTCAGCAAGCCTCTCCTGAATGCCCCGAAACGACTGCAGAGCATGCTACTGGCCCTACAAAACTACAACCTCAAGGTGGTGTATAAGCCAGGGCCAGAGATGTATGTGAGTGACACGCTCAGCAGGGCTACTGCATCAGGCACTCACACACGCTCCATGCATGAACAACACGCAGTGTGCAGCTTACAAACAGAGCAAGTGGATGTTGAACACATCAACCAGGCTGACTACCTCAATGTTACGGACCAGCGCCTTATACAAATCAGACAGCACACAGACAGGGACGAGCAACTCCAGGCATTGAGGTCTGTGATTCTGATGGGCTGGCCCGACTGCAAGGAAGAAACTGCTTTAGCCATCAGAGAATATTGGCCAGTCAAAGAAGAGCTCAGTGTTCAAAACGGAGTAATATTCAAGGGTCAGAGAGTCGTTATTCCCCGGTCTCTGCACCCTGAGATGTTGGCGCGCGTGCACTCAAGTCACATAGGAGGTGAGCCCTGTTACAGACAAGCACGTGACACACTGTATTGGCCAGGAATGCAGAGTGAAATCAAAGACTATGTCAGTAAATGCACAATCTGCAATGAATATGCCATTGAGCAACAGAGAGAGACGATGATGTCCCACGAGCTACCAATGCGCCCCTGGCAGATAGTAAGTCTAGATCTCTTCCAGCACAGTGGCAAAGACTTTCTGCTGGTAGTTGATCATTACTCAGACTTCTGGGAGATTGACCTCCTCCCCGACCTCTCAGCAGAGACAACGATCAAACGCTGCAAGGCTCAGTTTTCCCGCTATGGCCAGCCAGATAGGGTAATTTCAGATAATGGACCCCAATTCTCCGGATGTGAGTTCCGAAAATTTGCTGCAGAATGGGAATTCGAGCACGTCACTTCATCACCATGACACCCAAAAGCTAATGGGAAGGCTGAGTCGGCAGTCAAAATCGCAAAGAACCTCTGCAAAAAAGCTCTGCGAGAGGGCAAAGATGCCTGGAAAGCAATCCTGCAATGGCGCAATACCCCGACAGAAGGCATGGATAGCAGCCCGGCCCAGCGCCTCATGGCACGGCGTTTAAAAGCAGCTCTGCCAGTAGCAAGCGCTCTCCTGGAGCCATGTGTGGTGACAGACGTGCTGGTGAAGCTACGTCACAGAAGACAGGTCTCCAAGTTCATCTACGACAAATCAGCAAAAGACTTACCTGAGCTCAGGGTGGGTGAAACGGTGCGAATGAAGCCACTACCAGGGGACCGGACGGGCCTCTGGAGACTCGGATCCTGTGTACAGAAAGTGGCACCACGCTCCTACTTGGTCGAAGTGAATGGATCACTGTACCGTCGTAACAGGGTTGACCTTCGGATTGCTGAGCCAGAATCTACTCAGAACTCTGATGGTCATAGGGGTCGCATGACAAAAGACGGAACCCCAGCAAGTCACATGGGGCCTGAGGCACTGGGCGAAGAGCCAGGGGATCACAGGTCGGCCACTCCCTCGCCCATCAATACTCCCCTTAGACAGTCAGGTGACACGCCTGTGCGGGAGCTCGCAGTCCACGCAGACAAGCCCCCTGTCTTTTCACGCTGCGGGCGTCTGTCCCAGCCACCAAAAAGACTTAATCTGTAGGTTTCCCATTAGGGATTGTTGACAGACAGAGATAAAAGTGAAGAGAGTATCAAAATGTGTTAAGTGGTTAACTAAAAAAAATAAAAAAAAAATACTTCACTGTTCATGTTGGAAATTACTACTAGGTTTGTTTTGTTAGTGAATTGACAGCTCCTGTACTATTTTATAAAAGGGAAGATGTTATGGGTGGAAGATGGCACAATGATGCCATCTGTTGGTAAATGTTAATTACTGCAACTCCAGTGTTTTACCGGTGTACTTGAGATACCCGGATGTATTGCAATATACTGAACAAGACTGGTTACTCGCATCAATGCCTCTGCCTCGTCATTTACCATTCAAACAGTCAGGGCTTTGTGATGGCCTCTGCAATACCTTGACTTTGTTGTCTTTAAGCCATTTTGCCACAACTTTGGAAGTATGCTTGGGGTCATTGTCCATTTGGAAGACCCATTTGCGACCAAGCTTTCTAACTGATGTCTTGAGATGTTGCATCAATATATCCACATACTTTTCCTTCCTCATGATGCCATCTATTTTGTGAAGTGCACCTGTCCCTCCTGCAGCAAAGCACCCCCACAGCATGATGCTGCCACCCCCGTGCTTCATGGTTGGGATGGTGTTTTTCAGCTTGCAAGCCACCCCCTTTATCCTCCAAACATAACGATGGTCATTATGGCCAAACAGTTATATTTTTGTTTCATCAGACCAGAGGACATTTCTCAAAAAAGTACAATATTTTACCCATGTGCAGTTGCAAGCCGTAGTCTGGCTTTTTTATGGCAGTTTTGGAGCAGTGGCTTCTTCCTTGCTGAGTGGCCTTTCAGGTTATGTCGATATAGGACTTGTTTTACTGTGGATATAGATACTTTTGTACCTGTTTCCTCCAGCATCTTCACAAGGTCCTTTGCTGAGGTTCTGGGATTGATTTGCACTTTTCGCACCAAAGTACGTTCATCTCTAGGAGACAGAACGCGTCTCCTTCCTGAGCGGTGTGACGGCTGTGTGGTCCCAAGGTGTTTATACTTGCGTACTATTGTTTGTACAGATGAACGTGGTACCTTCAGGCATTTGGAAATTGCTCCCAAGGATGAACCAGACTTGTGGAGGTCGACAATTTTTTTTCTGAGGTCTTGGCTGATTTCTTTTGATTTTCCCATGATGTCAAGCAAAGAGGCACTGAGTTTGAAGGTAGGCCTTGAAATACATCCACAGGTACACCTCCAATTGACTCAAATGACTGTGTCTTTCAGTAGCTTCTAAAGCCATGACATCATTTTCTGGAATTTTCCAAGCTGTTTAAAGGCACAGTCAACTTAGTTTATGTAAACTTTTGATCCACTGGAATTGTGATACAGTGAATTATACGTGAAATAATCTGTCTGTAAAAAATTGTTGGAAAAATTACTTGTGTCATGCACAAAGTAGATGTCCTAACCGACTTGCCAAAACTATAGTTTGTTAACAAGAAATTTGTGGAGTGGTTGAAAAACAATTTTTAATGACTCCAACCTAAGTGTATGTAAACTTCCGACTTCAACTGTACATTCATCTTTGTGGATGAAGCTGGATTCAACCTGGCAAAAACACGCCGAAGGGGAAGAAATGTGATTGGACAGAGAGCAACCGTGGATGTCCCAGGCCAGAGAGGAGCTAACATCACAATGTGTGCAGCACTGTCCAATGATGGTTTGTTGTTACACAAACCACTCGTAGGCCCCTACAATACAGAGAGGCTCATTTCTTTTCTGGATGACCTGCATAATCAACTTGTGCCAGCGGAGGAGAGAGGGTCAAGAAACTCCCCTACCTTCGTTGTTGTGTGGGAGAATGTGGCATTCCACCACTCTGCTGCAGTCACAGACTGGTTTGCTGCACATCCCAGGATCTCAGTAATATTTCTGCCTCCATACTCCCCCTTCCTAAACCCCATAGAGGAGTTTTTCTCTGCGTGGAGGTGGAAGGTTTATGACCACCATCCACATGACCAGATGTCCCTACTGGATGCCATGAATGCAGGGTGTGGAGACAATTCTCCTGAAGACTGCCAGGGTTGGATTAGACATTCCAGAAGATACTTTCCAAGATGCATCGCCAGAGAAGAAATAAGATGTGATGTTGATGAGAACTTGTGGCCAAATGCAGGAGAGGGGGAGAACTAAAACCCTCACAGTACTGTACAGTATGAGTGATTATACTATACATGTTGTTGATGTATTTTTTTCTAATTATTATTGCAGAATTTCAGGATATAGAAAAAAAAGGCTATTGAAGCAAATTGCTGCATTTCTGAATCATTCTTGTTACATATACTTTATATAATATAATATATGATATATTTTAGTACAGTCAATAAAGTGAAAACTTGTTATCCTTATTCTATAATGAAATACTAATTTATGTGAAAAATCTTTCAAACTTCAAAGAGAAAACTTAATCAGTTACAGTTGAAGTCGGAGGTTTACGTACACTTAGGTTGGAGTCATTAAAACTTGTTTTTCAAGCCACTCCACACATTACTTTTTAACAAACTATAGTTTTGGCAAGTCTGTTAGGACATCTACTTTGTGAATGACACAAGTAATTTTTCCAACAATTGTTTACAGACAGATTATTTCACTTATAATTCACTGTATCACAATTCCAGTGGGTCAGAAGTTTACATACACTAAGTTGACTGTGCCTTTAAACAGCTTGGAAAATTCCAGAAAATGATGTCATGGCTTTAGAAGCTTCTGATAGGCTAATTGACATCATTTGAGTCAATTGGAGGTGTACCTGTAGATGTATTTCAAGGCCTACCTTCAAACTCAGTGCCTCTTTGCTTGACATCTAGACTCTAGAAAAGGTGTTTTCTACGAGGGGACTACACATTTTCATCTCAACGTTAGAAGTCTTCTTCCTAAGATTGAGGAAATTCGCCTACTCTCCAAAACATGGTTAGATAGTTCGATTAAAAAAACGCAGAGATTGAAGAAAATTATGTCGTAATTAGAATCGCTAAAGGTTTGTATTTATGTAAGATCAGATATTGGGTTCAACTATAAATCAGATTTAAACCATGACCAGATTGAAGCTGTGTGGTTGGACATTGCAAACCCATTATAGTCGGAACCTGTTACAGACCACCGGACCAGTACAATTTTATGAATTGTTGGAGGAGACTTGTTCCAAGTGTTCAGACTTTGGTAAATCGGAGGTTATTGTTACTGGTGATTTTAATACAGATATGCTCAAAAAGGGCCATGCTACTTTAAAAGCTCTTAAGAATTTTTGTCATCTGTTTGCTTTATACCAGCTGATTAATGAGCCCACCAGGGTCTGTCCTTGACCTTGTGTTGGTGTCGGATAGATCAAGCACATCAAACAGTGGGGTTGTACGCTTTGGGGTCAGTGATCATTCCATCATTTTCTGTAGTAGGAAGGTTCAGAAAACTGTTTTAATAAAAATTAGGTCTATGAAGAGTTATATTGCAGATATTTTTGTTAGTTGTTTGAGCAAATTGGACTGGTCTGCTGTTTTGAAATGCAATGAGGTGTAAAATGCCTGGAGCCATTTTAAATCACTGTTTTTAGATGCTGTAGATAAGCAGGCGGCAGTAATTTTTATATTTTGTTGAATTAAGCAAAGAACAGAACCATGGATAAACGATAACATTTTAAAGGCAATTAAGCGTAGAAATGAACGCTTTCTGGAGTTGAGGAAATCCAGGGCAGATTATATATTTATAGATGATAAGAAATTAAGAAATGAGGTCAACAGGATGATACAGAAGGTCAATAAATATTATTTTAATGACAAAATAGTTGAAAAAAGGAACAATCCGAGTAAATTATAGAAGCGTCTGAAGCTGTTAGCTTACAGTAACAGATTAAAGACCAATGCTCGAAATCTTAGCTTGGACATTGGAGGAAAGGTTACATTAGACAAGTTCACGGTTGCAGACAGTCTGAATAGCTATTTTACGACTATAGCAAATACATTAGTTAGCAAAGTTACCTTGTCAATCGGGTTGCTATGGGGAGAGTGAAGTCAAGCAGTTTTACTCACAGCAGGGGATTTCAAGTAGCGGCTTTTTCATTTGAAAAGGTGTCTTAGTCAACTGTGCTAAAGAAGCCGAAAGAACTTGACCATTCCAAAGCAACTGTCCTTGACAACATTCCTGCCAGATTTCTAAGGGATGCTGCGGTAATTACCACCCCCTGTGTAACACACATTGTAAATCTGTCTATTGAACCAGGGGGTTTTCCCAGTGAACTAAAACTCACAAGGGTCATTCCTTTATATAAAAAAGAGAATAAGACAGATCATGGAAACGATCGGCCGTCTCAATCCTGTGTGTTTTATCAAAGGTCATGGAAACTATCGGCCTGTCTCAATCCTGTGTGTTTTATCAAAGGTCATGGAAACTATCGGCCTGTCTCAATCCTGTGTGTTTTATCAAAGGTCATGGAAACTATCGGCCGTCTCAATCCTGTGTGTTTTATCAAAGGTCATGGAAACTATCGGCCTGTCTCAATCCTGTGTGTTTTATCAAAGGTTATGGAAACTATCGGCCGTCTCAATCCTGTGTGTTTTATCAAAGGTCATGGAAACTATCGGCCTGTCTCAATCCTGTGTGTTTTATCAAAGGTCATGGAAACTATCGGCCTGTCTCAATCCTGTGTGTTTTATCAAAGGTCATGGAAACTATCGGCCTGTCTCAATCCTGTGTGTTTTATCAAAGGTCATGGAAACTATCGGCCTGTCTCAATCCTGTGTGTTTTATCAAAGGTCATGGAAACTATCGGCCTGTCTCAATCCTGTGTGTTTTATCAAAGGTCATGGAAACTATCGGCCGTCTCAATCCTGTGTGTTTTATCAAAGGTCATGGAAAGGATTATGTACAAGCAGATTGACAGTTATACAGTGGGGAAAAAAGTATTTAGTCAGCCACCAATTGTGCAAGTTCTCCCACTTAAAAAGATGAGAGAGGCCTGTAATTTTCATCATAGGTACACGTCAACTATGACAGACAAATTCAGAAAAGAAAATCCAGAAAATCACATTGTAGGATTTTTTATGAATTTATTTGCAAATTATGGTGGAAAATAAGTATTTGGTCACCTACAAACAAGCAAGATTTCTGGCTCTCACAGACCAGTAACTTCTTCTTTAAGAGGCTCCTCTGTCCTCCACTCGTTACCTGTATTAATGGCACCTGTTTGAACTTGTTATCAGTATAAAAGACACCTGTCCACAACCTCAAACAGTCACACTCCAAACTCCACTATGGCCAAGACCAAAGAGCTGTCAAAGGACACCAGAAACACAATTGTAGACCTGCACCAGGCTGGGAAGACTGAATCTGCAATAGGTAAGCAGCTTGGTTTGAAGAAATCAACTGCGGGAGCAATTATTAGGAAATGGAAGACATACAAGACCACTGATAATCTCCCTCGATCTGGGGCTCCACGCAAGATCTCACCCCCGTGGGGTCAAAATGATCACAAGAACGGTGAGCAAAAATCCCAGAACCACACTGGGGGACCTAGTGAATGACCTGCAGAGAGCTGGGACCAAAGTAACAAAGCCTACCATCAGTAACACACTACGCCGCCAGGGACTCAAATCCTGCAGTGCTAGACGTGTCCCCCTGCTTAAGCCAGTACATGTCCAGGCCCGTCTGAAGTTTGCTAGAGTGCATCCAGAAGAGGATTGGGAGAAAGTCATATGGTCAGATGAAACCAAAATATAACTTTTTGGTAAAAACTCAACTTGTCGTGTTTGGAGGACAAAGAATGCTGAGTTGCATCCAAAGAACACCATACCTACTGTGAAGCATGGGAGTGAAAACATCATACTTTGGGGCTGTTTTTCTGCAAAGGGACCAGGACGACTGATCCGTGTAAAGGAAAAATGAATGGGGCCATGTATCGTGAGATTTTGAGTGAAAACCTCCTTCCATCAGCAAGGGCATTGAAGATGAAACGTGGCTGGGTCTTTCAGCATGACAATGATCCCAAACACACCGCCCGGGCAACGAAGGAGTGGCTTCGTAAGAAGCATTTCAAGGTCCTGGAGTCTCCAGATCTCAACCCCATAGAAAATCTTTGGAGGGAGTTGAAAGTCCGTGTTGCCCAGCGACAGCCCCAAAACATCACTGCTCTAGAGGACATCTGCATGGAGGAATGGGCCAAAATACCAGCAACAGTGTGTGAAAACCTTGTGAAGACTTACAGAAAACGTTTGACCTGTGTCATTGCCAACAAAGGGTATATAACAAAGTATTGAGAAACTTTTGATATTGACCAAATACTTATTTTCCACCATAATTTGCAAATAATTCATAAAAAATCCTACAATGTGATTTTCTGGAGAAAAAAATTCTCATTTTGTCTGTCATAGTTGACGTGTACCTATGATGAAAATTACAGGCCTCTCTCATCTTTTTAAGTGGGAGAACTTGCACAATTGGTGGCTGACTAAATACTTTTTTTCCCCACTGTATTTCCTTACATAACCTATTCTATGAGCTCCAATCTGGCTTTAGGAAATCCCATTCCACCGATACTTGCCTACTATATCTAACTGACCACATCAGGAGGGACATGGTGTGGTATGGTTATGTTAGATCTCCAAGGCGTTCGATACAGTGGATCACGACATTCTGTTAATCAAACTAAGAGCCATGGGCCTCTTACCTGCAAGGAAGTAAACCGAAGGTGGATGTGGATGGGACCCTATCTAAACCCAAAATCTTGAACTGCCGGTTAGCCCCATGGGAGTTTGCTGGGTCCACTTTTCTTTCTATTGTATATAAATGATCTGAAATCTGCCTGTACATGTGACCTTTTCCTATATGCAGATGACAACTAGACTCCCTGCGGACCTGTCATCTTTTCACTCCCTCCTCTCTACATTCCCTTCCACTGTTTCCGCTGCTAAAGCCACTTTCTACCACTCTAAATTTCAAGCCTCTGCCTCTTCGTCAACCATTTTGAAAAGAAGGTAGACGACATCCGATCCTCATTTATTAAGTCAAATGACACCGCTGGTCCTGCTCACACTGCCCTACCTGATGCTTTGACTTCTTTCTCCCCTCTCTCTCCAGATGAAATCTTGCGACTTGTGATGGCCGGCCGCCCAACAACCTGCCCTCTTGACCCTATCCCCTCCTCTCTTCTCCAGACCATTTCCGGAGACCTTCTTCCTTACCTCACCTCGCTCATCAACTCATCCTTGACCGCTGGCCATGTCCCTTCCGTCTTCAAGAGATCGAGAGTTGCACCCCTCCTCAAAAAACCTACACTCGATCCCTCCGATGTCAACAACTACAGACCAGTATCCCTTCTTTCTTTTCTCGCCAACTCGTGCCGTCTCTAGCTAACTCTCCTGCTATCTTCTTGATCCAAACCAGTCAGGTTTCAAGACTGGTCATTCAACTGAGACTGCTCTTCTCTGTGTCACGGAGGCTCTCCGCACTGCTAAAGCTAACTCTCTCTCCTCTGCTCTTATCCTTCTAGACCTATCTGCTGCCTTTGATACTGTGAACCATCAGATCCTCCTCTCCACCCTCTCCGAGTTGGACATCTCCGGCACTGCTCACTCTTGGATTGCATCCTACCTGACAGGTTGCTCCTACCAGGTGGCGTGGCGAGATTCTGTCTCCGCACCACGTGCTCTCACCACTGGTGTCCCCCAGGGCTCAGTTCTAGGCCCTCTCCAATTCTCTCAATACACCAAGTCACTTGGCTCTGTCATATCCTCACATGGTCTCTCCTATCATTGCTACGCAGACGACACACAATTCATTTTCTCCTTTCCTCCTTCTGATAACCAGGTGGCGAATCGCATCTCTGCATGTCTGGCAGACATATCAGTGTGGATGTCGGATCACCACCTCAAGCTGAACCTTGGCAAGACGGAGCTGCTCTTCCTCCCGGGGAAGGACTGCCCGCTCCATGATCTCGCCATCACGGTTGACAACTCCATTGTGTCCTCCTCCCAGAGTGCGAAGAACCTTGGCGTGACCCTAGACAACACCCTGTCGTTCTCTGCTAACAAGCGGTGACCCGATCCTGCAGGTTCATGCTCTACAACATTCGCAGAGTACGACCCTACCTCACACAGAAAGCGGCACAGGTCCTAATCCAGGCACTTGTCATCTCCCGTCTGGATTACTGCAACTCGCTGTTGGCTGGGCTCCCTGCCTGTGCCATTAAACCCCTACAATTTATCCAGAACGCTGCAGCCCGTCTGGTGTTCAACCTTCCCAAGTTCTCTCATGTCACCCCGCTCCTCCGCACACTCCACTGGCTTCCAGTTGAGGCTTGCATCTACTACAAGACCATGGTGCTTGCCTACGGAGCTGTGAGGGGAACGGCACCTCCTTACCTTCAGGCTCTGATCAGACCCTACACCCAAATGAGGGCACTACGTTCATCCACCTCTGGCCTGCTAGCCCCCCTACCTCTACGGAAGCACAGTTCCCGCTCAGCCCAGTCAAAGCTATTCGCTGCTCTGGCACCCCAATGGTGGAACAAGCTCCCCTACGACGCCAGGACAGCGGAGTCACTGACCACCTTCCGGAGACACTTGAAACCCTACCTCTTTAAGGAATACTTGGAATAGTATAAAAGTAATCATTCTACCCCTCCCTCCCCCATCCCCCATTTACAAAAAAAGAATTAAAAAAAAGGGGTTGTCCCACTGGCTATCATAAGTTGAATGCACCAATTTGTAAGTCGCTCTGGATAAGAGCGTCTGCTAAATGATGTAAATGTAAATGTAAAATGATTCTGCACTGTTGGTTTCCCACAAAGACAAAAAGGTGGCTGAGAAAGCCCTCAGTGCTGATCTTCTGAATGTCAGTAAATGGCTATATGGCAATAAGCTGTCACTTCACCTTGGAAAAACAGAGTCCATCTTGTTCGGGTCCCAAGGTGAAACTGAGAAAATCCCCTGATTTTAAGGTGGTAGTAGGTGACATAGTAGTCGCAGCAAAAGACTGTTAAGTATCTTTTGATGTGTGCTAGATAAACATCTGACACGGGAGAGCATGGCACAAAACGTTATCTCCAAAGTGAACCATAAAATTAGGTTTCTGGCAAGAACCTCTAAGTATCTGGATAAGAATGCAATGGGGACATTGGCAGGGGCTCTTGTTCAGTGCCACTTTGACTACCTCCTGGTACAATAGTGCCCCAAAGATAATAACAAATACATTGCAGACAGAACAAATTAGTCAGGATTATTCTTAAACTTCCAGCACTTACCCATCTTGACTATTCCCACTTTTGAAAGCCTTAGATGGCTCAAAGTGGAGGAGAGAGTCGTTCATATTAAATTGTGTCTTGTACATAAGATTGTCCACAGTATGGTCCCCAGGTACCTACGTAACTACTTTAACTTAGTAAGGGATAACCATAACTATTCCACTGGAAGGAGTGAAACTGACGTTGTTCCGTTTTAGATTTAAAAGTGGTATGGGGAATTAAACTTTTTTTTATACTCAGCTGCCATTCTTTGGAATAGTCTTCCGGAGAATTTAAAACGTATAACCGCCATTGGTAGTTTCAAGTTCTCAATGAAAAAATGGCTAAATAGTAGCATGTCTGAAAAGTGAGTGGTAAGAATATAGTACGTGGCTGAGGGGGAACTATTCCTGGGATAGCATATGATCTGCCTTTTGATACCTGTTGTTTATTATATGGTGATTGTCTTGTATATTTTAGGGATTGATTGTTTTATATATTAAGGGTATGTGAGACAAGGGAGATGTACCTGTCTATAGTTGTTTATTAGGAAAGGAAATTGTACTAAATATCTCACGTTATGAAACAAACAACAATTTTTTTGTTTGTCATTGTCTGTTGCCATTACAATTGCCTCATTGCATTGCCCATCCCCCTTCCCTCTTCAGGAGGACCACAATGGAAATAAGCTGTTAAGCTTTATTGCGTTATCCTTGATGATTTTCTTACATTTTATGTGGAGGCATCATTGGCTGGAGCGCCCTTATGTATGTATTGTACAAATTGTCAAATAAATTAATTCAATCAATCAATCAAATATGTAGACCATTTACATTTTACATTACATTTTGGTCATTTAGCAGACGCTCTTATCCAGAGAGACTTACAGTTTGTGCATTCATCTTCAGATACTCTAGCTAGGTGGGACAACCACATATCACAGTCATAGTAAGTACATTTTCCTCAATAAAGTAACTATCAGCAAGGTCAGAGCTAGTAATTGGGAGGAAAAAGTAAAGTGTGAGAAGGTGGTGCAAGAAGGGGTGCTGTGGGATTATATAAAATACTATTTGAAGAGGTAAGGTTTTATATGTTTTCGGAAGATGGGCTACGACTCAGAGAGAAGCTGGTTCCACCATTGAGGTGCCAGAACAGAGAATAGCTTGGACTGGGCTGAGCAGGAGCTGCCCTCCTGTAGGGGTGGGAGGGCGAAGAGACCGGAGGTGGCAGAATGGAGTGCTCGAGTTGGGGTGTAGGGTTTGAGCATAGCCTGAAGGTAGGGAGGGGCAGTTCCTCTTGCTGCTCCGTATGCAAGCACCATGGTCTTGTAGTGGATGCGAGCTTCGACTGGAAGCTAGAGGAGTGTGCAGAGGAACGGGGTGACATGGGAGAATTTAGGAAGGTTTAACACCAGGTGGGCTGCAGCGTTCTGGATAAGTTGCAGGGGTTTGATGGCACAAGCGGGGAACCCAGCCAACAGAGTGTTGCAGTAGTCCAGACGGGAGATGACAAGCACCTGGATTAGGACCTGCGCCACTTCCTGTGTGATGAAGGGTCATACTCTACAGATGTTGTAGAGCATGAACCTGCAGGAGCCAGTCACTGCTTTGATATTTGCAGAGAACCACAGGGTGTTGTCCAAGGTCACGCCAATGTTTTTTGCACTCAGGGAGGAGGACACTGTTGTCAACCTTGATGGAGAGGTCTTGGAGCGGGCAGGCCTTCCCCAGGAGGAAGAGTAGCTCCGTCTTGTCGAGGTTGAGCTTGAGGTGGTGGGCCGACATCCAAGCTGAGATATCTGCCAGGCTTGCAGAGATGCGTGTTGCCACCTGTGTGTCAGAAGAGTGGAAGGAGAAAACTACATACTTTTTCACACAGGGCAATTGGGTATTGCATAACTTTGTTAATTAAATAAATAAAATATGTTTTTGTAAACTCAGGTTCCCTTTATCTAATATTAGGTTTTGATTGAAGATCTGATAACATTCAGTATAAAAAATACGCAAAGTAGAGAAACATTTTGAAAGGGGGCAAATACTTTTTAGAGAGAGACAGAGAGAGAGACAGAGAGAGAGAGAGAGAGAGAGAGAGAGAGAGAGAGAGAGAGAGAGAGAGAGAGAGAGAGAGAGAGAGAGAGAGAGAGAGAGAGAGAGAGAGAGAGAGAGAGAGAGAGAGAGAGAGAGAGAGACAGAGAGAGAGAGAGAGAGAGAGAGAGAGAGAGAGAGAGAGAGAGAGAGAGAGAGAGACAGAGAGAGAGAGAGAGAGAGAGAGAGAGAGAGAGAGAGAGAGAGAGAGAGAGAGAGAGAGAGAGAGAGAGAGAGAGAGAGAGAGAGAGAGAGAGAGAGAGAGAGAGAGAGAGAGAGAGAGAGAGAGAGAGAGAGAGAGAGAGAGAGAGAGAGAGAGAGAGAGAGAGAGAGAGAGAGAGAGAGAGAGAGAGAGAGAATAGTATAGAGATCAGAGACCTGGAGGGGGGGTGCAGTGAGATTAGTAGTGTATTGCCTGGGAAAGGGTGAGGTCAAGAGAGAGAGAGAGAGAGAGAGAATAGTATAGAGATCAGAGACCTGGAGGGGGGGTGCAGTGAGATTAGTAGTGTATTGCCTGGGAAAGGGTGAGGTCAAGAGAGGCAAGGAGCAGAAAGATAGTGTTGGAAATAAATGAATCGTCGGGAGGTTGAAGTCGGCAAGTACGAAGAGCAGTGAGCCATCGTCAGGAAATTTGCTTGTCAAGCTCATTGAGGTTTTACACCTGGTGGGCGATAGATAACAACAATATTAAGCTTGAGCGGACGAGTGACAGTGAAAGTGAAAATCTCCACTTAGGAGAAATGAGTAGCCCCTATGCCACCACCGTGATGACCAGATGCTCTCGGACTATGAGAGAAAACGTAGTCAGATGAAGAGCGAGCAGCTGGAGTAGCAGTGTTCTCTAGGGTGATCCAGGTCTCTGTCAGGGTCAAAAAGTCAAGGGATTGAAGGGCAGCATAGGCTGAGATGAACTCGGCGTTCTTGACCGCAGATCGGCAGTTTCAAACGCTGCCAGAGACCAGGAATTCTACATGGATTGTGCGCGCAGGGTACACTCAAGTAGAAGGGTTGTAGCCAAGGGGTGGGGAGCGTCTGTAAAACCTACAGGGGGAGGAGCCAACTGGTATAGAAAACACATACAAATCAAATCAAATTTGATTGGTCACATACACCTGTTTAGCAGATGTTATTGCGTGTGTAGAGAAATGCTTGTGCTTCTTGCTCCGACAGTGCAGTAATATCTAACAAGTAATATCTAACAATTTCACAACATATACCCAATACAAATAAATCTAAGTAAGGAATGAATGAAGAATATATACATATATGGACGAGCGATGTCAGAGCGGCATGGACTAAGATACAGTAGAATAGTATAGAATACAGTATATACATATGAGATGAGTAATGCAAGATATGTAAACATTATTAAAGTGGCTAGTGTTCCATTTCTTAAAGTGGCCAGTGATTTCTAGTCTATGTCTATAGGCAGCAGCCTCTAATGTGCTAGTGATGGCTGTTTATTAACAGTCTGATGGCCTTGAGATAGAAGCTGTTTTTCAGGCTCTCGGTCCCAGCTTTGATGCACCTGTACTGACCTCGCCTTCAGGATGTCTATACAGGTCCGTTATCAGTGTAATCAGGATGTCTATTCAGGTCCATTATCAGTGTAATCAGGATCTCTATACAGTTCCGTTATCAGTGTAATCAGGATGTCTATACAGGTCCGTTATCAGTGTAATCAGGATCTCTATACAGTTCCGTTATCAGTGTAATCAGGATGTCTATACAGGTCCGTTATCAGTGTAATCAGGATCTCTATACAGTTCCGTTATCAGTGTAATCAGGATGTCTATACAGGTCCGTTATCAGTGTAATCAGGATCTCTATACAGTTCCGTTATCAGTGTAATCAGGATGTCTATACAGGTCCGTTATCAGTGTAATCAGGATCTCTATACAGTTCCGTTATCAGTGTAATCAGGATGTCTATACAGGTCCGTTATCAGTGTAATCAGGATCTCTATACAGTTCCGTTATCAGTGTAATCAGGATGTCTATACAGGTCCGTTATCAGTGTAATCAGGATCTCTATACAGGTCCGTTATCAGTGTAATCAGGATCTCTATACAGGTCCGTTATCAGTGTAATCAGGATCTCTATACAGGTCCGTTATCAGTGTAATCAGGATCTCTATACAGGTCCGTTATCGGTGTAATCAGGATCTCTATACAGGTCCGTTATCAGTGTAATCAGGACGTCCTCCAGTCTGGAACATAATTATAGTGTAATTTCATTATGCACGCTTATTAGATGATAAAAACAGATCTTAACAGTGGATTAGTGCAGAGTGATTCATAGTTTTTGAATTTGGTTAGATTTCAATTAGATTTGTTTAAAATGTCCTAATTATTAACTTGTGATTATGGGTGACACTGACCTGGTAGCCAATGATCATGTCCCCTCTTCAGGTGGAGTGCGGCCACCACCTGCCTCTCTGTCAGTAAGCACCACCCGCCTCTCTGTCAGCTCCTCTGTCAGTAGGTTGTCTGGGGTCACTACAGCCACCGGCGTCCCCAACAGACCTCTATTCCACCTTTCATGGAGGTAGAAAGAAAGTACCTTTCCAGCAGAGCTACTTGTGTGAACATGACAAGTCCCTTTCATTGCAGTAAAATGCATATCAGAGGGGCTAAATCATTCAGTCTGCTAATAAGCACTGAGAAATGGCTTTGGCTGCTATAGTTATGCATCACTTTGAATGTTCATTAATGTATTCTGGAGCAGCTCACATAATTATGTACTTGACTCATGCATTATTCCTATTTTAAAAACCAAATAACAGTGCCAAGTCTCTGCCAGTTTAACAATATCCTATGAACAGTACTAACAGTACATAACAGTACTTTGAAGGGGACCCTGTGTCAACTGTAGTAAGGTACATCTATTTATAGATTTCAGAGGCTACACTCATCAAATCAAATGTATTTATAAAGCCCTTTTTACATCAGCAGATGTCACAAAGTGCTTAGACAGAAACCCAGCCTAAAACCCCAAACATCAACCAATGCAAATGTAGAAGCACGGTGGCTAGGAAAAACTCCCTAGAAAGGCAGGAACCTAGGAAGAAACCTAGAGAGGAACCAGGCTCTGAGGGGTGGCCAGTCCTCTTCTGTCTGTGCCGGTGGAGATTATAAGAGTACATGGCCATTAAAGCCAGATCGTTCTTCAAGATGTTCAAAAGTTCATAGATGACCAGCAGGGTGAAATAATAATCACAGTGGTTGTAAAGTGTGCAACAGGTCAGCACCTCACGAGTAAATGACAGTTGGCTTTTCATAGCCGAGCGTTCAGAGGTCGAGACAGCAGGTGCGGAAGAGAGAGGGAGAGAGGGAGGGAGACACAGAGGGTTGAAAACAGCAGGTCCGGGACAAGGTAGCACGTCCGGTGAACAGGTCAGGCTTCCATAGCCGCAGGCAGAACAGCAGAAACTGGATCAGCAGCAAGACCAGGTGGACTGGGGACAGGAAAAGCCAGGAGTCGTCAGGCCAGGTAGTCCTGAGGCATGACCCTAGGTCTCAGGTCCTCCGGGAGGGGAGGAGAGAGAGAGAGAGAGAGAGAGAGAGAGAGAGAGAGAGAGAGAGAGAGAGAGAGAGAGAGAGAGAGAGAGAGAGAGATGATGGGAGAATTAGAGGGAGCATACTTAAATTCACACAGGAGACCAGAAAAGACAGGAGAATTACACCACATAGGACAGACTGACCCTATCCCCCGGCACATAGATTATTGCAGCATAGATACTGGAGGCTGAGACACGGGGGATCGGGGGACACCGTGGCCCTGTCCGACGATAACCCCGGACAGGGCCAACCAGGCAGGATATAACCCCACCCACTTTGCCAAAGCACAGCACCCCCACACCACCAGAGGGATGTCAACAGACCACCAACTTACTACCCGGAGACAAGGCCGAGTATAGCCCACGGAAATCTCCTCCACCGAACGACCCTGAGGGGGCGCAAAACCGGACAGGAAGATCACGTCAGTGACTCAACCCACTCAAGTCAAGTATAGCGGGAAAAAAGCCTGGCACGACGTGAGGCACGCCTCCTAAAGTAGAGTAAAGCTGTCTGGGTATATTTAGGGGTAGCACGTTACATTACGGCGCCCCTATTACTATGTAACTACACAGTAATAACTGTTAACATAGTAGTTACATAGGGTGTTACTGTGTCATTACATGGTAATAAGATTGGAGCGCTGTCAGTCATTCCACATTCGTATTGTATTTTATTATGGATCCCCATTAGCTGCTGCCAATACTCTTCCTGGGTTTCCAGCAATATTAAAGCAATTTACATACAGTTAAAACACATCACACACTACTACAACATATCTACAATACAAAATCCATATATTTGTATAGTGTGTGTTAGCATGTGTGTGTGTATGTGTGTGTGTGTGTCTCTTCACAGTCCCCACTGTTCCATAAGGTGTAGTTTTATCTGTTTTTTAAAATCTGATTCTACTGCTTTGATCAGTTACCTGATGTGGAATAGGGTTCCATGTAGTCATGGCTCTTTGTAGTACTGTGCGTTTCCCATAGTCTGTTCTGGACTTGGGGCCTGTGAAGAGACCTCTGGTGGCGTGTCTTGTGGTGTTTGCATGGGTGTCTGAGCTATGTGCTAGTAGTTTAAACAGACAACTCGGTGCATTCAACATGTCAATACTTCTCATATACAAGTAGTGATGAAGTCAATCTCTCCTCTACTTTGAGCCAAAATAGATTGACATGCATATTATTAATGTTAGCCATCTATGTACATTTAAGGGCCAGCCGTGCTGCTCTGTTTTAGTGGCCAATTATAATTTGCCTATGTATAGGCCCCTGTTTGTGGCACTTGACCATATGACTGGTAAGTAGCTCAGGTGCGACAAAACTAGAGCCTGATAGCGATGTCAAGAATGCCGAGGTGCGCTTTATTATGGACAGACCTCTTCCCCATCTTAGCTACCATTGCATCAATATGTTTTGACCATGACAGTTTACAATCCAGGGTTACACCAAGCAGTATATTCTCCTCAACTTGCTCAATTTCCACATTATTCATTACACGATTTAGTTGAGGGTTAGGGTTTACTGAATGATTTCTCCCAAATACAATGCTTTTAGTTTTTTTTTTTTACCTTAACACCGGATCATCACAACTAGCTAGCTGCAACCGAATGGATGTTGTTGTTGGCTAATCACCACTAATCACCACTTGTGACCAGTATATCTCACAAATTTGATTTGATTTGATTTGTACGCTCTCGTTGGCTGGCCCTCACTACATATTCGTCGCCAAACCCACTGGCTCCAGGTCATCTATAAATAACTTCTAGGCAAATCCCCACCTTATCTTAGGTCATTGGTCACCATAGCAACACCCAGCAGTAGTATGCGCTCCAGCAGGTATATCTCACTGGTCATCCCCAAAGCCAACACCTCCTTTGGCCGCCATTCCTTTCAGTTCTCTGCTGCCAATGACTGGAACGAACTGCAAAAAATCTGTGAAGCTGGAGACACTTATCTCCCTCACTAACTTTAAGCATCAGTTGTCAGAGCAGCTTACCGATCACTGCACCTGTACACAGCCCATCTGTAATTAGCCCACCCAACTACCTCATGCAAATATTGTTATTTACATCGTTATTTAGTTTGCTCATTTGCACCCCAGTATCTCTATTTGCACATCATCTTCTGCACATCTATCACTCCAGTGTTAAAACTATGGACTATTTATTGCCTTACCTCCATAACTTACTACATTTGCACACACTGTATGTAGATTTTCTATTTTCTATTGTGTTATTGACTGTACGTTTTTGTTTATTCCATATGTAACTCTGTGTTGTTGTTGTTTTTATCGCACTGCTTTGCTTTATCTTGGCCAGGTCGCAATTGTAAATGAGAACTTGTTCTCAACTGGCTTACCTGGTTAAATTAAAGTGAAATTAAAATCAAAATAAATACAAATATTTAGGACTGGTTTATTTCTTGCCTGAAACTGACTGCAGCTCTTCAAGTGTTGCAGTGATTTCACTTTCTGTGGTATAGTGTTGAGTCATCAGCATACATAGACACACATGCTTTACTCAGAGCCAGAGGCAGGTCATTAGTTAAGACTGAAAAAAGTAAGCTGCCCTGGGGAATGCAAGACTGTACCTGCATTATGTTGAAGATGCTTCCATTAAAGAACACCCTCTGTGTTCTGTTAGACAGGTAACTCTCGATCCACATAATAGCAGGGGATGTAAAGCCATAACACATACGTTTTTCCTGCAGCAGATTATGATCGATAATGTCAAAAGCTGCACTGAACAAAACAGCTCCCAAAATCGTATTATTAACAACTTCTCTCAGCCAATCATCAGATTTTGTGTAAGTGCTGTAGATGTTGAATGCCCTTTCCTATAAGCCTGCTGAAAATCTGTTGTTAATTTGTTTACTGTGAAAAAGCATTGTATCTGGTCAAACACCATTTTTACTAAGGGTTGGTAACAGGCTGATTGGTCGTCTCTTTGAGCTAGTAAAAGGTGCTTTGCTATTCTTGGGTAGAGTAATGACTTTTGCTTCCCTCCAGTCCTGAGGGTACACACGTTCCTGTAGGCTTAGATTGAAGAGATGGCAAATTGGAGTGGCAATATTGTCCGCTATCATCCTCAGTAATTTTCTATCCAAGTTGTCAGACCACTGTGGCTTGTCATTGTTGATAGACAAAAAAACAACCAATTACCTTCAGAAGTCACATAATTAGTTAAATAAAGTCCACCTGTGTGCAATCTAAGTGTCACATGATCTCAGTATATATACACCTATTCTGAAAGGCCCAAGAGTCTGCAACACCACTAAGCAAGGGGCACCACCAAGCAAGCGGCACCATGAAGACCAAGGAGCTCTCCAAACAGGTCAGGGACAAAGTTGTGGAGAAGTACAGATCAGGGTTGGGTTATAAAAAAATATCAGAAACTTTGAACATCCCACGGAGCACCATCAAATCCATTATTAAAAAATAGAACGAATATGGCACCACAACATACCTGCCAAGAGAGGGCCGCCCACCAAAACTCACAGACCAAGCAAGGAGGGTATTAATCAGAGAGGCAACAAAGACACCAAAGATAACCCTGAAGGAGCTGCAAAGCTCCACAGTGGAGATTTGAGTTGCTGTCCATAGGACCACTTTAAGCCGTACACTCCACGGAGCTGGGCTTTACGGAAGAGTGGCCAGAAAAAAAGCCATTGCTTAAAGAAATAAAAAAGCAAACACGTTTGGTGTTCGCCAAAAGGCATGTGGGAGACTCCCCAAACATATGCAAGAAGGTACTCTGGTCAGATGAGACTAAAATTGAGCTTTTTGGCCGTCAAGGAAAATGTCTGGCGTAAACCCAACACCTCTCATCACCCCGAGAATAGTTATGCACGCTCAAGTTTTCTGTTTTTTTGTCTTATTTCGTTCTTGTTTCAAAAAAAATATATTTTGCATCTTCAAAGTGGTAGGCATGTTGTGTAAATCAAATGATACAACCCCCCCCAAAATCCATTTTAATTCCAGGTTGTAAGGCAACAAAATAGGAAAAATGCCAAAGGGGGTGAATACTTTTGCAAGCCACTGTATGTTAATGTGGGCTGTTTTTAGTACTTTCTGTGATTCCTGATTGTTTTTATTGATTTACTGGGAGGCTTATCAGAGGTAGACATGACAGGGATATTTATTTTTTAGATGATAGTGCAGGGTGAACTGCTCACAGTGGGCTTCCTACTAGGGCAATCCGCCTCAGTGCAAACAGTATAACTCAGGTTCATAGCCACATGATTACTACTGACAAAACTGTAGGCTCAACAGAGGCATTCTGGGGAGTTAGAGGGACATGAATTAGGTTACTTACATTATGACAGCCAACACCCCTGGGACAAAATACAGTGCCTTCAGAAACTATTCACACTTTTTCACAATTTTGTTGTGTTACAAGGTGGGATTATTTAAATTTCATTTTTTTGTCAATGATCTACACAAAATAATATTTAATGTCAAATTGGAAGAAAAATTCTAACATTTGTAAAAAAAAAAATGTGAAAAATAAAACACTAATATATCTTGATTACGTAAGTATTCAGCCCACTGAATCAATACATGTTAGAATCACCTTTGGCAGTGATAACAGCTGTGAGTCTTTCTGGGTAAGTCTCTAAGAGCTTTGCACAACTGGATTGTACGATATTTGCACATTATTATTTTTAAACATTTTCAAGCTCTGTGAAGTTGGTTTTAGATCATTGCTTTTCAAGACGATTTAAGTCAAAACTGTAAGTAGGCCACTCAGGAACATTCAATGTCGTCATGGTAAGCAACTCCAGTGTATATTTGGCCTTGTGTTTTAGGTTATTGTTGAATTTGTCTCCCAGTGTCCTCTTCTTTAAAAAATAACTCCCTAGTCCTTGCCGATGACAAGCAAATCAAATCAAATGTTATTTGTCACATACGCCGAATACAACAGGTGTAGACCTTACAGTGAAATGCATACTTACAAGCCCTTAACTAACAATGCAGTTCAAGAAATAGAGTTAAGAAAATATTTACTGAATAAACTAAAGTAAAAAATACAATAAAAAGTAACACAATAAAATAACAATAACGAGGCTATATACAGGGGGTACCGGTACTGAGTCAGTGTGTGGGGGTACAGGTTAGTCGAGGTAATTTGTACATGTAGGTAGGAGTAAAGTGACTATGCATAGATAATGTGGTCCTCTGTAGCTCAGCTGGTAGAGCACGGCGCTTGTAACGCTAAGGTAGTGGGTTCGATCCCCGGGACCACCCATACACAAAAAAAAAATTTATGCACGCATGACTGTAAGTCGCTTTGGATAAAAGCGTCTGCTAAATGGCATATTATTATTATATTATTATCCTCAGTCCCCCAGACCCACACAGAGACAGGAGGTCTTCTCTAATGGTCACAATGGACATTACAGAGAACTTCCTCATAACGGCTGCAAAGTCACTTTCATATCATAGTGAACAATATCATTCACACAAACAGAGACTTTGCAATGTCCACATACCAGAAAGAGTATTTTGGATTCAGTTATTGGATAAGTTGATAACTGAAGCCAGCTTATCAAGGCCCTATAAGAAGAGAAAGTAATGTAAAAAAGGATGTAATATTATTCACATTTGATTATTTTTTAAATTTCTTGTACCATTTTGTCTTTCATTGAAATAGTAAATTGAATGCACCAATTTGTAAGTCGCTTTGCTAAATGACTTAAATGTAAATGTAAATTTGACCTAAACATAATGCTTCGTATTCAGGACATAAAGTTAATTTCTTTGCTATTTTTTTTGCAGTTTTACTTTAGCGCTTTATTGCAAACAGGATGTAAGTTTTGGAATATTTTATTATTTTCACTCTGTCATTTAGGTTAGTAGAGGAGTAAGTAGAATGTTGGTGATCCATCCTCCATTATTCCTACCACAGCCATTCAACTCTGTAACTGTTTTAAAGTCACCGTTGGCCTCATGTTGAAATCCCTGAGCGGTTTCCTTCCTCTCCGGCAACTGAGTTAGGAAGGACACCTGTATCTTTGTAATGACTGGGTGTATTGATACACCATCCAAAGTGTAATTAATAACTTCACAATGCTCAAAGGGATATTCAATTTCTGCTTTGTTTTATTTTTACCCATCTGCCAAAAGGTGTCCTTCTTTGCGAGGCATTGGAAAACCTCCCTGGTCTTTGGTTGAATCTGTGTTTGAAATTCACTGCTCGATTGAGGGACCTTACAGATAATTGTATGTGTGGGGTACAGAGATGAAGTAGTCATTCAAAAATCATGTTAAACACTATTATTGCACACAGAGTGAGTCCATGCAATTTATTATGTGACTTGTTAAGCACATTTTTGCTCCTGAACTTATTTCGGCTTGCCATAACAAAGGCATTGAAAACTTATTGACCCAAGACATTTCAGCTTTTCATTTTTAATTAGTTTGTAAACATTTCTAAAAACATTATTCCACTTTGACATTATGGGGTATTGTGTGTATGCCAGTGACACAAAATCTAAATGTAATCCATTTTAAATTCAGGCTGTAACACAACGAAATGTGGAAAAAGTCAAGGTGTGTGAATACTTTCCGACGGCACTGTACATTTGCAGCAGCACTACGACAACTCAGCGACACAATGGTAGGGATTATCTGAGCAGGGCTTGGGTCACTGATAAATCCTTGTCTCAACATGGCCTTGAAATGTGTGGACAGCGTCCAGGAACCAAGATGATTTGGATGGGCTCCGTCATTCCTGTAGAGCATCTTCTGTTTCCAAAAGGTGTCAAAGTTATCTATAAAAGATATGCCAACAGAGCTACAGTAGTCTTTTAGCCAGGTATGTAATACCAGCAGCCTGCTGAATCTTTTGCAGCTGTGGCCCAGCGATGGTACAGGGCCTGAAATAATCTGCCACTTTTTGGAGTCTTTGAGAGCTAGAATCAGTTCTTTAAAATCAATTTTCAACAGTTCCGAGCTAGCCCTCCAAATGTCATTTGAACTTTGAACCCCACGTAAACTAAGACAGAGTCAGCTCCCGGTAGATGTTGTAGAACGGTAGGAAGCAGCCTTGTAATGTCCTGTACTCGTGCTTCAGGATAGCACAGGGTTTTTTCCCCATGAACCGAAATGTTTAATCCCTGCTGGTTATAATCTGGGGGTAAATACAGAAACAGTTAAAGGAGACCTTTAGTTACATAAAAAAAAGAAGACATGTTTGCAATCTACAAGTTTCTATGTCCATGCCATAAAAAATAATATTTCCAGTAGTCTGTTAGTAGAGGAGTAAATGATCAGTTGATAAATCATAATTTTAATGCGCCGCCAGATATCCTTAGCAAGCTTATCTAGGACAGGGTGTATACATTCAACTGAAAATATTCCACTGAGATAGTATTTTGCGATATCCTGAACTTGGATATGATTGTTAATTTGTTCCCATGTGGTTCACCTCAGAAAATTGTATCTGGCCTCATCACTATTCATAAAGGACTTGGCTCCCCACCAGAATCTCAACAGATATCACACACAGAGACACTGGAGGGCACATTGCAGTACATGTGTGCATCCTTACTCTCTTCTCATTTGACAAGATAGACACAACTGTACTCTGGTTGGTGCACTCATTTAGCCTCTCTCCAATCATCTTCTCTCTCTGTCATTTCAATGTAAGAAGGGCTGGGCAGAGCTTGGCCTTACAAATCCTTATTTAACCACTATAATGCTGCTTTGTTCCAGCTGGGATAGCTGAAAGTACTTAGTAGTCTATCTGGAAGCCTTTAATCTTGATGCTTTCCTGTCCCTGTGGTCAGAGGGATTCCTAAGCAGTAACGCATACACCATGAGGGTTATAATTTTGTCCTCACATCTCAACAGCGAATTTTTTTTTTCATTGATTACGTTAGTCACTCTCACTCAAATATCATATTAAAAACTGCAAACCTTTCTCTCCACCCTATGGCAAAATGTACTCTGAAAAGTACTCTGAAAAGTACTCTGAAAAGTACTCTGAAAAGCTACCCGATTACAGTAAGGAGAGTATTTGTTAATTCGTTACTTCCACCCCCGGATTTTAATACTCATACTACATTGTTACGATATGGGTTGTTTCTTAAATTCCATCGTGTACAGTAGGACTTGCCTGGTGTCCAGCTCCAATGATCTTGCGGGCCTCTTGATAACATGATCTCTGAGCTCCAGTATGGGTTGGGACCTCTTCAAGGCCTCTGCGATTCTATTGTGTTCCCTCATCCACAGCGTGTGTAGAGCTGCCAGGGGGCAGAACATTCAGCCTGCTGTCCTCAGCCAGGAAATGGTCCACCCTTTCCCCCCTGGGGATCCCATGGATCTGGGTGTTGAGGACAAAAGGCAGGTAGGGTCTGCTGCTCCGGTCAGTGAAGCTGCTGTTGACAGCCAGCCGACCCTCGGAGCTCCTTAGGCCTTGAAGGGCACTCGGTAAGTGTGGCCATATACAGTACAGTGCTCGCTTCTAGGAAACATGTGATTGAGTTAATTCACCGATGCTGTAGCACTAGTTTGATGTCCACGGTCGCAGCCGGTGCATTACCGGAAAAGCAGGTTGGCAAAGCTTCTGTTCCCAGACAGTTTGGCATGAGGGAGTGTCTGTGACATAAAGAAAATAATGTATGCTCAGTATATCATATTATATAAGTGTTGTACAAACGTAATACTTCGCAATACTTTTGTCTCCCTAAAAGTAGGCAGGGTCAGACTACCACATTTGGGACCCGGGGGCACCAACCTTTTTTAGAGGGGGGGGGGGGGAATCAGCTGACTTTCAACACATTTTGCCATGGTGGAGAGAGAAACATTTTATAATGCTATTCTACACATTTTGTCATGAGGCTAAGAGAAAATGTTGCTGTTTTAAAGCTAATTTCCTGCAATTCTTCACATTTTGCTATCTATTTGGGCCCCCCCCCCAATCTCCGGAGGGGGGGTTTATGTCTTCACATATCTTTAGACAGTCCAGTCCTCCCAAGAAAGCAGCTCTGCTTGTGCTTTGAGGAGTGAAAGATATGTCATGGTCTATGTACTGACCCCAGTCCACTAGCGTCTGACAATAAACATCATCTAGCAACATTGTTCTGCTGGAGCTCTGCAGAATACCTTGCTGACTTCCTGTCCCTGGTAATGCAGTGGGAACATGACACATAGTCTGGTTAGATGACAATGGTTGATATGTTTGATTGCAAGCTTGTGTGTTTGATGATTCTAAGCTCAGTCCTCATACAGGATATAATGAGTTAATCGACAGCTTCATCTACACTGTTCACAAACACAAACACACTGCAAGAATGGCCATAGCCCTCCCCCAAAAGATGGCCTTTAACAACTGGTCGAAACTGAGGTTATCGATTTCGATGAATGGTCAAAGACTACAAGCTGTTATGCCAACTTCACAACCTCTCTGGAAAAAAATGGGCTATACAGTAGCTTCAGAATCACAGTAAACATGTTGTAATACAGACAAATACATGATAGGTTCCATTTAGTGGGTCAAACACTGTGCAAGCTGCAGGCTGTGTACACAATGTATTGCATATTTAATGAGGAATTTCTCCATTTAAAAAATCCAGTTTGAGTGTGATAAGACAGCTGAAAATATCTGAAATGCAAATACGAATGCAAATCAGATGATCTTCCTCTTGGCAACAAAAAAAAACATTTTCCTACATAAGAAAAAAAAAGTTATTTTCGAGAACTAGAAATAGTCAGTGTTGGGAAAGCTACTTTAAAAACATAGTTTACCAGGCTACCAATTACTTCCTGTAAGAAGTTACGCTACACTAAACCCACTGGGCAAAAACTGGTTGAATCAACATTGCTTCCACGTCATTTCAACCCAAGGAATCAATGTGATAACGTTGAATCAACGTGGAAAACTGATTGGATTTGCCAAAAGTCATCAACATAAGGTCAAAGAGGTCGTAGGGTCATGAAGGACGTAAGGTCATTAAGGTCGTAAAGGAATTTCACCTTTTTTCCCCCCCAACTTTTAATCTAAATCCGGTGACATTTTTTCTTGAGTTCACGTTGAATTCACATTAGTTGACATCTCAACCAAATGCAAATCAAAACTAGAGGTTGAACTGACGTCTGTGCCCAGTGGGAAGCTACCCTTAAGAAACATATATTTTACTTATCTAAAGGTACTTACAAAATGTGGTTCACTACATCAAAACTACTTAGTGAAAAATGATAATTTGTAAATCTGCAATGTCAGACTACAAATTGCAAGATTTCTTCGGGTCATATATTAACAGAATGTGTAATTTAGCCTGTTAAACACAACAACTATGTTTGAAGTGAGAGTCAGGCAGGTCTGATGCCAAAAAAGAAAGGAAATTATTGCCTATTTCACCCATATTAAACGTTTAGCAAAAAGAGTAGTGTGTAGTTCCAGTAGTCAGCTTCACCACTACATAGTAAAAAAAGTTACTAACTTCCGAAAACACTACCTAGATTTGAATTTAGTTCAACTACCAACAAGGTACTGCAAAATGTAGTTCAATTACTAGTTGAAATAAATGTAGTTCACTACTCCCTAACACTGGAAATAGTCAATATCTCGGGTACCTGCCTAATGAATACAAATGCAGAGTGCGTGCTGTCCATATCATTTACTAACATAATTCTGTACTAATTAAAATGCACAGGATGTACACTGTTTTTTTTCTCCATAGAAAGCAGATAACACTGAAAAAATAAATAGAATCCTATTGTAGAGTTTTTTTTTTTTTTTTATGAAAACATGGCACACACGCAGTCTCACACTCTAGAGATTACCGGGGGGAAGTTGGAAGCCGTTATATAGTTCCCCGTGGTTCCAGCCATTGGGTCTTTTTTTTTCTCCGTCTTCATATTCTGCCGGAAGCCATCTGGCCAAGGCTGTTGGCTGTGCCCCAGAAAGGCTTTCGCCTAAAAACATGTTTAAAATCTGTCAAAACACCCCATAATACAAAACAGGTGTGCACGCCATCTCCGAATAAGTTAATTATAGTGCATGGTGGGAGTTTTGAGAGGAATTGGGTGGAAATCGACAGAAAATAGCTATATGCGTTTGTGTTTGTGTGTTCAGTGTGTGTGGGGAGGAGTTCAATTTCTAGTTACTTAAAATAACATCAAATCCTACAGTTATTTTTTTATATATATGAAGGAAAATCAACCTACTCTTCTAACTTATTTTGAGAAGTGTCCCCTGTGGTTCATGTGGGCATATACTTATAAACAAACCTTATTTGTACATGGCTGTTCATTGCAATCAGACTGAATGAAACTATGCTGAACCAAAATATTAACACAACATGCAACAATTTCAAAGATTTTACAAGTTACAGTTCATATAAGGAAATCGGTCAATTGAAATGAATTCATTAGGCCCTAATCTATGGATTTCACATGAGTGATAAGGACACATCTCTTTCACATAGAGTTGATCAGGCTTTTGATTGTAGCCTGTGGAATGTTGTCATGCTGAAACATGAGGTGATGGCGGCGGATGAATGGCACGGCAATGGGCCTCAGGATCTCGTCACAGTATCTCTGTGCATTCAAATTTCCATTGATAAAATGCAATTGTGTTCATTGTCCATAGCTCATGCCTGCTTGCCCATACCATAACCCCACCGCCACCATGGGGCACTCTGTTCACAACGTTGACATCAGCAAACCGCTCGCCGACACGATGCCATACACGTGGTCTGCAGTTGTGAGTCCGGTTGGACTTACTGCCACATTTTCTAAAACGCCTTAGCTTATGGTAGAGAAATTAACATTAAAGTCTCTGGCAACAGCTCTGGTGGACATTCCTGCAGTCATCATGCCAATTGCACGCTCCCTCAAGACATCTGTGGCATTGTGTTTTGTTAAAAAACTGCACATTTTAGAGTGGCCTTTTATTGTCCCCAGCACAAGGTGCACCTGTGTAATGATCATGCTGTTTAATCAGCTTCTTGATATGCCACACCTGTCAGGTGGATGGATTATCTTGGCAAAGGAGAAATGCTCACTAACAGTGATGTAATCAAATTTGTATACAATGTTTGAGAGAAATAAGCTTTTTGTGCGAATGGAACATTTCTGCTATTTTTTTTATTTCATCTCATGAAACATGGGACCAACACTTTACATGTTGCGTTTATATTTTTGTTCAGTGTATATACAAAAATATACTAGATGCCTATTATTGCAGACACCAGATATGGAGTGGTACTTGTTAGAGAGGCAATCGTTGTGACAGACCACTGGGTCTGCAATCAGCATCAAGTCCTCCAATGGAAGGTGCTCATCAGCAGTGACAGCACTGAGTTAACTAATGCAAATAGTCTGGAACAGATCTCTAATTAGGCTGGTGCAGGGCAATTCAATAATATTGCAGATATATACACATTGAACTATTAGTGAAGTGTGGATCCTGCTTCTCTTTGTCGTGTCAATAAGCGGCTCAAGTTAACTTAATGAGATATGTGTGGGCTATCTGACTATACCAAAGAATGGACATGACCTTTGTGCTGTTATTTACATTTACATTTACATTTTAGTCATTTAGCAGACGCTCTTATCCAGAGCGACTTACAGGAGCAATTAGGGTTAAGTGCCTTGCTTAAGGGCACATCGACAGATTTTTCACCTAGTCGGCTCGGGGATTAGAACCAGCGACCTTTCAGTTACTGGCACAACGCTCTTACCCACTAAGCAACCTGCCGCCCATACACGTTAGTACCATGTAATAATGTGTACATACACTGTAATTACACTTGAACTGAATATCACATCTTCATAAAGTGGGACTGACACAATATGATCAAAATGGGGAATTGACACCAGTCAGTCTCCAGACACAAATTGGTACGTTAAGAGCCGCAGGGCTCCTGGTAAAATGACAGGAAATAAATCAATGTTTGTACTGCATTATTGCAAGCAAATAGCATAGCCTACATTATTCATATACAGTGTGATAACGGTTGAATTGAAATATGACCACAGATCTACCTGATGCAACAAGTGTCCTTTTCTCTGGCTCTGTCCTTTAGAATAAACAGAGTTGTGTCAAAGATCTCTGCAGCTCTGGAAATCTCCTGGGTCTCAGCCTCTGCTTGCCGGAGAAATGTAAACAGCTGCATTGGGGGACTGGAGTGTGTCTCATCTGTCATTCAGACGAATTGGCAGAATGTGACCCCTCGTTCTTTAAAAAAAACATATATTTTTTTATGATGTAGGAGCACTCTCACATGAACCATACACAAATTATGATTGGGTTCATTACTCTGTCCTGGTGTGACATGATGCTGTGTCAACCATCTGAAGGCTTTCTTGAAATGAGGAAATAAGCAATCCCCAATTGTCAAATGATGGACGAGTCAAACATAGGACTTGTAAGCAAACAAACCAAATCCTTTTGAATGGCACCTAAGGAAAGTTCAATATACCTTTTGAATGGCACCTAAGGAAGGTTCAATATACCTTTTGAATGGCACCTAAGGAAAGTGCAATATATCTTTTTGAATGGCACCTAAGGAAGGTTCAATATACCTTTTGAATGGCACCTAAGGAAGGTTCAATATACCTTTTGAATGGCACCTAAGGTGGGTGAGCAGGTGAAGATAATTAGTAACCATGTCGCTCTCTCTCTCTCTCATTTACCCCTAGTGTATGACTTGTATTGACATTGATCTTATCCTCAAAAGGCAATCATGACATTCCATGGAGGGGAAAGTAGATATTGAACCCAGTCCAGAGTGATGTGATATGGAACCAGAAATACCGTAGAGGTAATCTCCCTCAGCCAATACAGCTGTCGTAATGGGCTTTAGAAAGAGCAGTCACATGCTACCCTCGCTAGGCTTTCACTTGGCGTTTTAATCTTCTACGAATAGATGTAAAAAAAAATAAAAAAATATGTTTTATATGCCATAATAAGTATGATTTCCCCCCTGATAAGAGTATATCTCTGAAACACAACGCAATAGCAAATAAATATGAGGAGGGAGCTGTTGGCCGCGTACTGTAGAAGTGTATGTTTAGACTTGAATCTACAGAGTAAAATATAATCTATAGAGAACAGTCTAATCTACAGAGTAAAGTCTAATCTACAGAGTAAAATCTAATCTACAGAGAACAGTCTAATCTACAGAAAACAGTATAATCTACAGAGAACAGTCTAATCTACAGAGAACAGTCTAATCTACAGAGAACAGTCTAATCTACAGAGAACAGTCTAATCTACAGAGAACAGTCTAATCTACAGAGTAAAGTCTAATCTACAGATAACAGAGAACAGTCTAATCTACAGAGAACAGTCTAATCTACAGAGAACAGTCTAATCTACAGAGTACAGTCTAATCTACAGAGAACAGTCTAATCTACAGAGAACAGTCTAATCTACAGAGTAAAGTCTAATCTACAGATAACAGTCTAATCTACAGAGTAAAGTCTCGTCTACAGATAACAGTCTAATCTACAGATAACAGTCTAATCTACAGAGAACAGTCTAATCTACAGAGTAAAGTCTAATCTACAGAGAACAGTCTAATCTACAGATAACAGTCTAATCTACAGAGAACAGTCTAATCTACAGAGTAAAGTATAATCTACAGAGAACAGTCTAATCTACAGAAAATAGTCTAATCTACAGAGAACAGTCTAATCTACAGAGTAAAGTCTCGTCTACAGATAACAGTCTAATCTACAGATAACAGTCTAATCTACAGAGAACAGTCTAATCTACAGAGTAAAGTCTCGTCTACAGATAACAGTCTAATCTACAGATAACAGTCTAATCTACAGAGAACAGTCTAATCTACAGAGTAAAGTATAATCTACAGATAACAGTCTAATCTACAGAGAACAGTCTAATCTACAGATAACCGTCTAATCTACAGATAACAGTCTAATATACAGAGAACAGTCTAATCTACAGAAAATAGTCTAATCTACAGATAACAGTCTAATATACAGAGAACAGTCTAATCTACAGAAAACAGTATAATCTACTGAGTAAAGTCTAATATACATAGAACAGTCTAATATACTGCTGCTGCCGTCCCTGTACTTCTGTCCTCTCACACTGTAATTTGTAATTGGCTTAATTCAACACTGCAGTAACCTGTTTTCCAGTTCTCTAAAACAGGCTTCAGGATTTCATGGAATAAGAGCTCCCGGATCCGCCCTCAGAAGCCCCTAATCAGAACGCTTCAGTTAGCATTCAGAGCTTACTGTTGCCCGTGTCGTCAAGAGTGGGTGGCATTCCCCCTGGTAGATTGAGCAAGGTATTTAAGCTCCATACTTGACAAACTGCTGATGAAACTGCATAACATTACCAAGCAGGCAGAGACTTCTGTTCGGTGGAAGGATATGGTCACTGCAGCACCCCCAGCACCCCTACTTCCTGCGGCTATGACTTCAGGATGTTCCTAGAAGGTCCTTCATGTTCTTCATGGTGCCTGATTTTCTCTCACAGAGACATACACTATATATACACACAAGTATGTGGACACCACTTCAAATTAGTGGATTCGGCTATGTCAGCCACACCTGTTGATGACAGGTGTGTAAAATCAAGCACATAGCCATGCAATCTCCATGCAAACATCAGCAGTAGAATGGCCTTACTGAAGAGCTCAGTGACTTTCAACGTGGCACCGTCATAGGATGCCACCTTTCCAACAAGTCAGTTGGTCAAATTTCAGCCCTGCTAGAGCTGCCCCGGTCAACTGTAGGTGCTGTTATTGTGAAGTGGAAACATCTAGGTCTAGGAGCAACAATGGCTCAGAGCGAAGTGGTAGGCCACACAAGCTCACAGAATGGGACCGCTGAAGCACGTAGCGCGTAAAAATCGTCTGTCCTCGGTTGCAACACTCACTACCGAGTTCCAAACTGCCTCTGGAACCAACGTCGGCACAATAACTGTTCGTTGGGAGCTTCATGAAATGGGTTTCCATGGCCGAGCAGCCGCACACAAGACGAAGATCACAATGCGCAATGCCAAGCGTCGGCTGGAGTGGTGTAAAGCTCACCGCCATTGGACTCTGGAGCAGTGGAAACGCGTTCTCTGGAGTGATGAATCACGCTTCATCATCTGGCAGTCCAACGGACGAATCTGGGTTTGGCAGATGCCAGGAGAACGCTGCCTGCCCCAATGCATATTGCCAACTCTAAAGTTTGGTGGAGGAAGTTTTTCATGATTCGGGCTAGGCCCCTTAGTTCCAGTGAAGGAAAATCTTAACGCTACAGCATACAATGACATTCTAGACAATTCTGAGCTTCCAACTTTGTGGCAACAGTTTGGGGAAGACCCTTTCATGTTTCAGCATGACAATGCCCCTGTGCAAAAAGCGAGGGCCATACAGAAATGGTTTCTCGATCGTATAGAAAAGTAAAAGACTGTGCACCAACAGATGCATGTGATGTGACATTCTGAACCACTGGGAAGAGGTACCTGCTGTGCAGAACCTGAGGGACTGGCCTTCTACTGAGATGGATTTGAAAGAAAACTTGGAACATAGAAACAGACAATTCAGTCATGCATTTTAAGTTAGCCCAATAAACACATTTTGTGTCTAAGAATTTATTTTTATTTTATTTCACCTTTATTTAACCAGGTAAGCCAGTTGAGAACAAGTTCTCATTTACAACTGCGACCTGGCCAAGATAAAGCAAAGCAGTGCGATAAAAACAACAACACAGAGTTACATATGGGGTAAAAAAACATAAAGTCAAAGAAATACAACAGAAAATATATATACAGTGTGTGCAAATGTAGCAAGTTATGGAGGTAAGGCAATAGTGCAAAATAATTACAATTAGTATTAACACTGGAATGCTAGATGTGCAAGAGATTATGTGCAAATAGAGATACTGGGGTGCAAAAGAGCAAAATAAATAACAATATAGGGATGAGGTAGTTGGGTGGGCTAATTTCAGATGGGCTGTGTACAGGTGCAGTGATCGGTAAGGTGCTCTGACAACTGATGCTTAAAGTTAGTGAGGGAGATAAGAGTCTCCAGCTTCAGAGATTTTTGCAATTCGTTCCAGTCATTGGCAGCAGAGAACTGGAAGGAATGGAGGCCAAAGGAGGTGTTGGCTTTGGGGATGACCAGTGAGATATACCTGCTGGAGCACAGACTACGGGTGGGTGCTGCTATGGTGACCAATGAGCTAAGATAAGGCGGGGATTTGCCTAGCAGTGATTTATAGATGGCCTGGAGCCAGTGGGTTTGACGACGAACATGTAGTGAGGGAGGACCAGCCAACAAGAGCGTACAGGTCACAGTGGTGGGTAGTGTATGGGGCTTTGGAGACAAAACGGATGGCACTGTGATAGACTACATCCAATTTGCTGAGTAGAGTGTTGGAGGCTATTTTGTAAATGACATCGCCGAAGTCAAGGATCGGTAGGATAGTCAGTTTTACGAGGGCATGTTTGGCAGCATGAGTGAAGGAGGCTTTGTTGCGAAATAGGAAGCCGATTCTAGATGTAACTTTGGATTGGAGATTCTTAATGTGAGTCTGGAAGGAGAGTTTACAGTCTAACCAGACACCTAGGTATTTGTAGTTGTCCACATACTCTAGGTCAGACCCGTCGAGAGTAGTGATTCTAGTCGGGTGGGCGGGTGCCAGCAGCGTTCGATTGAAGAGCATGCATTTAGTTTTACTAGTGTTTAAGAGCAGTTGGAGGCTACTGAAGGAGTGTTGTATGGCATTGAAGGTTTGTTAACACAGTGTCCAATGAAGGGCCAGATGTATACAAAATGGTGTCGTCTGCGTAGAGGTGGATCTGAGAGTCACCAGCAGCAAGAGCGACATCATTGATATACACAGAGAAAAGAGTCGGCCCAAGAATTGAACCCTGTGGCACCCCCATAGAGACTGCCATAGGTCCAGACAACAGGCCCTCCGATTTGACACATTGAACTCTATCTGAGAAGTAGTTGGTGAACCAGGCGAGGCAGTCATTTGAGAAACCAAGGCTATTTAGTCTGCCAATAAGAATGCGATGGTTGAGAGTCGAAAGCCTTGGCCAGGTCGATGAAGACGGCTGCACAGTACAGTCTATTATCGATCGCGGTTATAATATCGTTTAGGACCTTTGGGAATGGGATAAGATAGTTTGCTGCAAAATGTTATTGCTGTCTAATTTAAGAGTTTTTTTGTGTCAGTGGTCTCAATTTCCTTGTTACCCTCTTCAAGACTCTTCATGCAGCAGGTGTCTTATGTTCCCCAGCAAATCAAGAATATTGATTTGTTAGCCGGCGTTTATTTCCACCATCAATAGCTGTGAACACATCAGGTTGTGCTAGGACTTCAATAAAAAACCATTTGACAATAAGGAGGAATGATTCGGGATTTAATTTGTAATAGATAAGAAAACAAATGAGGTAATATAAACATTTATATATTCGTAAGCTTTGTAATGACTGTCAAAGTGCATGGCTACATACAAAGTAAAGGACTACAGAACGTAAAACAAAATGTTGATTTAACTTTACAAACTAACATTTTAGTCACCTGATAGTTACAGTAAGACACCATTGCTACAATAAACCTGCATCTTCTTCCCCAGTCTTTTTTTAAAATCATTCCACACAACCCTTTGTTATAGAAGCCTATCAGTGACTAGCAGTGACTGTATACACTGAAATACAAACTAAAAATACCCTCTGGGGTCATGAAAGCCTGCCCCGAGATCTGCATTTGTGGGCCTCCAACACACACACTTCAGACACTCTTTTCCCCAAATCATGCTGCAGCCACGCCATCTGTAGTCATGCTGAAGTCATGGGATAAGTGAACAACCAGAGACCGTATAGCCCAGCAGAATACAAATTCCAAAATGTTTGCATGTGTGCTGATTAGTACAGTATAAAATCTATCGATTCTGCTTTTACTTTGCAAATATGAAAAAAAAGTTAACTTGCATCTACACATGAATTCAAAACTGTGCGGTGTCTATACACACAAACAAACATAGAAACCATTGTTGTGACAGATGTTTTTCTACATGGACAAAATGAAATAATCTTTATCATATTCATATGTCAATACCATCCAATTAATGCAAATATAAATATCCTCTACTTCCAAAGTCAGATGTGTTTTTTTAAATATAGTTTTCTTATTTAATAAGAGCCTTACAAAAATAACAGGAACAAGATATACATATAATTTGAATGTGCATAAAATAGTTGATTAGCTTTTGTGACTAAAATGTACATGACAACACCAAGAAGTGTCTAACTCAGGTACTTTCCAGAGTTGCTTTGACTGTTGACAAAGACCTGGTCCACAGAGGCCACTTTGGAAGCCATAAAAGAAGAAATACAATGGAGGACTGCCGTCAGATTGGCAAACTCCAGCTCCTGCAACGAAAAGAAAAACCCTGAATACAAATTGTGAAAAACATTCTTAACAGTTTGCATAACATTTACATAATGTTTGCATACATAAAAATTTCACATTTACTTTTGTAACAAATAGGCACTCAATAATAATAATAATAATAATAATAATAATAATAATAACTCTACTTGTTCCCCACATGGCATTTACCAGAAATTGTTTGGTTCTACAGTGGCTTGCTAAAAGTATTCACCCCCCTTTGCATTTTTCCTATTTTGTTGCCTTACAACCTGCAAATAAAATGGATTTTGGGGGGGGGTTTGTATCATTTGATTTACACAACATGCCTACCACTTTGAAGACGCAAAATATGTTTTGGGGTGAAACAAACAAGAAATAAGACAAAAAAACTAAACTTGAGCGTGCATAACTATTCACCCCACCAAAGTCAATACTTTGTAGAGCCACCTTTTGCAGCAATTACAACTGCAACTCTCTTGGGGTATGTCTCTATAAGCTTGGTACATTTACCCACTGGGATTTTTGCCCATTCTTCAAGGCAAAACTGCTTTAGCAGTATGCTTAGGGTCATTGTCCTGCTGGAAGGTGAACCTCCGTCCAAGTCTCAAATCTCTAGAAGACTGAAACAGGTTTCCCTCAAGAATTTCCCTGTATTTAGCGCCATCCATCATTCCTTCAATTAAGACCAGTTTCCCAGTCCCTGCCGATGAAAAACATCCCCACAGCATGGGTGATGAGGTGTTGGGTTTGCGCCAGACATAGTGTTTTCCTTGATGGCCAAAAAGCTCAATTTCAGTCTGATCTGACCAGAGTACCTTCTTCCATATGTTTGGGGAGTCTCCCACATGCCTTTTGGCGAACACCAAACGTGTTTGCTTATTTTGTTCTTTAAGCAATGGCTTTTTTCTGGCCACTTTTCCGTAAAGCCCAGCTCTGTGGAGTGTACGGCTTAAAGTGGTCCTATGGACAGATACTCCAATCTCTGCTGTGGAGCTTTGCAGCTCCTTCAGGGTTATCTTTGGTCTCTTTGTTGCCTCTCTGATTAATGGTGTTGCAGACTCTGGGGCCTTTCAGAACAGGTGTATATATACTGAGATCATGTGACACTTAGATTGCACATAGGTGGACTTTATTGAACTAATTATGTGACTTCTGAAGGTAATTGGTTGCATCAGATCTTATTTAGGGGCTTCATAGCAAAGGGGGTGAATACATATGCACGCACCACTTTTCCGTTATTTATTTTTTATAATTTTTTTAAACAAGTTATTTTTTTCATTTCACTTCACCAATTTGGACTATTTTGTGTATGTCCATTACATGAAATCCAAATATAAATCTATTTAAATTACAGGTTGTAATGCAACAAAATAGGAAAAACGCCAAGGGGGATGAATACTTTTGCAAGGCACTGTATATATTGATGAGGTAGCAAAAGCCAATTTTAGTATAACCACAGTATTCAAACATTCTGCTCCCTATCAATACTATTTTAAAGTGGAACTGACAGCATTTTACCAACATGAAATCTTATTAAAATCTGTTCATATACACCCCCAGGAAGAATATGACACCTTTTTTACAGCAAGCACTTAGATATGGTCATTTTTCAATTTTCATAAATTCTTAGAATGTTTGGGAATGGCGTAGAGTAAAGTATTTATGAACATTCTATAGCAATATAGAGTGGGAAAGTGGCCATGCGTTTGGACAATTAATAGTCACTGCAGTAAATAAAACCTAATAAAAACATCTATCTCGTCCAGGACCAGAGTCTACGCAGACCGGTGTGCCATAGTCAATCAGAGCTACAGTCGGCCTTCATGCAAACAAGCCATTTGCCACACGGGTCTGCCATCATTCACTTTGAACTGGACTGTGTGTTTACAAGGTAGTAGCAACAGAGTGACTTTAGATCATTAGAACGCATTCACCAAAAGCCACAAAATACACCTGAATGGATTTCTGCAAACATGGAAATACCACGAGAGTCCTCTCACATTTGGGAACTTTACAGCCCTATTGATCAAACAACCATGAAACGGTAGGCTCTCTCCCTCAGTTATGCACATCAAAAAGATCAACAACTAATGCTAGCCAGAGAGAGGTAAGCTAAAATCTAACGAGGGAACATCAGATAAACCCTCTCAAACATTTTTCAGCTAGTTGGCCGTCAAAATTGCACTGATAAACGATGGGAAATAGTAGCCTGCTCGTCCTTCTGCAGCTTGCCTGCCAATGCATGCTTGTCCCAACCCACGTTTTGACAACTGAATGGGAACTTGCCTGCTCGCCCATTTGATCGATGCCAAATAAATGTGATTTCCAACTAAGGGTGCATTCGTAAATTGACTCCAGTGTGTCTGAGTGCGCTCTGGGTTGTTTGTAAACTCAGAGCATTTGCGTTCAGACCACACTATTGACACTGGACGCTCTGGCCGAGGGTTGATCCGAGCGTTCCTCACAACAGCAGTCAAGCACCTAAGCTAACTGGCTGCGGTTGGCACCCAAGATAACTGGCTGAAATTGGCTAGCTGACAATTTTACTCACCCTAGGATGTTTACATGTTATCTAGCGTGTTAGTGACTAACTGTGCTGCTGGCAACAATTGAATTCCTGTTTGCCGACATTTACTGACACCGGTCATATTGAGCGGGAGTTGCGCGTTCGTAAATTCATCACCTGCACTCTGGCACACTGAAATCCGAGTACATAGCCAGACTGAATTTACGAACGCAAGAGATATGCAAACTGGATAACAGTCGTTAAAGTTCAGCATAGCTAGCTAGCTAGCTAACCAAATGACACCGGCATCTCTAGCTGTAGCCAGTGAAAAACGATATGAGGGGAAAAGTCACCCACTCTTCCAATGAACGACATGACATCCTCCCAGCAGCTAGCTAACGTTAGGCTCCTTGTTTTTAGCTTGCTAAATAAATAGCTAAATAAATAGATACGCTAGCCTATTAGACACGTTATGACTGCATTGTGATCATTTCCCTTGCTAGTTTGATTGTATTGACATTCCAAGCCTTATTTACATTCGTCCGTTTTTGACCAAAATACTGAGTGACTGAAACTGAAACAGTGCATCCCCGAATGGTGGCAGCAAACAATGTACCAGGTAGCTGTGATTTACAGCCCGATAGCAATATTTTTTTGGACTACCAACAAATGTATTGGTGAATTATATTAATCATGCATTGAACTGCATCCATCTATTCTGCCAACAATGCCTTAATGTACATCATGGAATTTTTTGACAAATATAACCTATTTTTAAAACCTCTTATAAAGTTAGTTCTGTAGCATAAACTGGGAATTTTATATTTTTTATTATTATGATTGTCTGTTTGTTTCATATCTGCAAAGTACTGTAGTTAAAACGCTGTCAGTTCCACTTTAATATGTGATCACAGTATTCAAACATTCTGCCGTCTATCAATACTATTGTAATATGACCACAGTATTCAAACATTCTGCCCTCTTATCAATACTCTCCTCAGAGAGGCCACTGCAATGGAAGTTGAGATGGATGATGTCATATGCAGCGTCACTGTACCTTCCTCTCTATCTGTTTGTTTTCAGCATTCCTGAAGAGGAGCTTCACCCTTGTTTTCCCATCATCAGAGGAGCCTTTCAGTTGAGAGAATTTGTATCTCCATAATATATTCTACAGGGGGATAACAGTGAGAAATATAGCAAGGGTTCATTATTTTTGACCAATCAGTAGTAAACAGTAGGTATTAACCAGTCTAGCATGGACAATATCCCCTTTACTGGATCGACTGTTGAAGTTTCAGTTAGAATAGTGAATGAACAATTACTCACCTTCGAGGAGCTCTCGGAACAAGTGAAGCCTGATTCAAAGTCTATGGTGAAACACAGTACTTTACCCTGGCTGCTGCACATGTAGGTCTTTGACTGTTGAGAGACAGAGCTGAATTTAGAGAACAATCCCACATTTATACATATACGGTATATTACTTCAGGAATTTTTTTTAAATAAATGTCAGTCTATTTTAAACATCTCATACTAAAACCTTTTTCTGGAAAATCGGGGGGATATCAGAAGATGGGGTTACTGATCAAAAGTTGAAATAATGTGCATTTTCATTGTGTTTCTAGAGAGGGGTATCTTAGGTGGGTGGTTTACAAAGGGAGCAGTTAGGATTCTGTTTATGCATTTTGTGTGAACGCTTAGGAACTGCTGTCAGGGTCAGAGTATAGTTTATGGTTTATTGTGAAATGAATGACATCCAAGCAAATGCTTGAACTCCCTCTGAGCTTTGAATAATTATAGAATTGGAAGGGGGTGGGTGTCCTTAAGGGGGTGGGCCTTAAGGGCTCAACAAACAGCATTTTATATCATGCAATGCAGAAATAGGCTATCCATTTATTTAGCCCTGGTATTGTTGCAGGAGTGTTCAATCCACTATGCTGGGGAGGAATTTAGTGTTCAATCCACTATGCTGGGGAGGAATTTAGTGTCAATAGAGAATTCTTCTGAACTAGTTCTGCATTGTTATTCATAGTTTGGCGGTACTGATCATACCAACTCGATATAAATAGCAAGAACAAAATCAAATATCTGCAGGTGCCTCCAGTCTGTCTCCTTCCATTTACTGCCCTAACATGAACAATCAAATGAGTGACACAATGCTTTTCACAGTCTCATTGAAAGCAGTGATGTGTGAGGACCCACTGGGCAAAAAACTGGTTGAATCAACGTTGTTGCAGCCGTCATTTCAACCAACAAAAATCTATGTGATGATGTTGAATCAACATGGAAAACTAATTGGATTTGCAAAAAGTCGTCAACAACCATCTTGTTTTCACCCAACTTTTAATCTAAATCCAATGACATGGTGAAACGTTTTGATGATTTCATGTTGAATTCACATTAGTTGACAACTCCACCAAATGTAAATCCAAATGATCTGTGCCCAGTGTAGATTCTACTGGAACTAATGCACATGGCTCTGTGTTGTGGCTCTGTGTAGCATCCCTATCTTCCGCGGTTCAGTTCTTCAGCTAATGAAGGCAAATTGAATTTTAACAGTTTAAAGCCTACTGCTCCTTAGTAATTCTGACACTTTTTTTGTTGCTCATTTCAGATACTACTCATAAAATGAGTAAAACTGTGAGGGACATGAACCACAATGGTTGATCATTTTGGAGATTTAACTTGTCCCACTATGTCCTTCCTTCCTAGTGTAAAAGGCCCACTATTTGTATTTATTATGGATCCCCATTATTTCCTGCCAAGGCAGCAGCTACTCTTCCTGGGGTTTATTATGGATCCCCATAAGTTCCTGCCAAGGCAGCAGCTACTCTTCCTGGGGTTTATTATGGATCCCCATTATTTCCTGCCAAGGCAGCAGCTACTCTTCCTGGGGTTTATTATGGATCCCCATAAGTTCCTGCCAAGGCAGCAGCTACTCTTCCTGGGGTTTATTATGGATCCCCATTATTTCCTGCCAAGGCAGCAGCTACTCTTCCTGGGGTTCATTATGGATCCCCATGAGTTCCTGCCAAGGCAGCAGCTACTCTTCCTGGGGTTTATTATGGATCCCCATTAGTTCCTGCCAAAGCAGCAGCTACTCTTCCTGGGGTTTATTATGGATCCCCATTAGTTCCTGCCAAGGCAGCAGCTACTCTTCCTGGGGTTCATTATGGATCCCCATGAGTTCCTGCCAAGGCAGCAGCTACTCTTCCTGGGGTTTATTATGGATCCCCATTAGTTCCTGCCAAGGCAGCAGCTACTCTTCCTGGGATTTATTATGGATCCCCATTGGTTCCTATCAAAGCAGCAGTTACTCTTCCTGGGATCCAGCTAAATTAAGGCAGTTACAGTGCCTTCAGAAAGTATTCACACTCCTTCACTTTTTACACATTTTGTTATGTTACAGCCGGAATTTGAAATTGATTAAATTGAGTTTTTTTGTCACTGGCCTACGCACAATACCCCATAATGTCAAAGTGGAATTATATTTGTTGAAACTTTTACAAATGCATTAAAAATGAAAAACTGAAATGTCTTGAATCAATAAGTATTCAACCCCTTTGTTATGGCAAGCCTAAATAAGTTCAGGAGTAAAAATTCGCTTAACAAGTCACATAATAAGTTGCATGGACTCACTCTGTGTGCAATAATAGTGTTTAACATGTTTTTTGAATGACTACCTCATCTCTGTACCCCACACATACAATGGTGACATTAAAACAGTTACAGAGTTTAATGGCTGTGATAGGAGAAAACTGAGGATGGATCAACAACATTGTAGTTACTCCACAATACTAACCTAATTGACAGAGTGAAAAGAAGGAAACCTGTGCAGAATACAAATATTTTAAAACATGCATTCTATTTGCAACAAGGCACTAAAGTAATACTGCAAAGCAATTAACTTTTTGTCCTGAATACAAAGTGTTATGTTTGGGGCAAATCCAATACAACACATTACTGAGTACCACTCTCCATATTTTCAAGCATAGTGGCGGCTGCATCATGTTATGGGTTAAGGACTGGGGAGTTTTTCAGCATAACAAAATACTGAATGGAGCCAAGCACATGCAAAATCGTAGAGGAAAACCTGGTTCAGTCTGCTTTCCACCAGACACTTGGAGAAATTCATCTTTCAGCAGGACAATAACCTAAAACACAAGGGAAAATCTACACTGGAGTTGCTTACCAATAAGATAGTGAATGTTCCTGAGTGGCTGAGTTACAGTTTTGACTTAAATTAGCTTGAAAATCTATGCCAAAACTTAAATGGTTGTCTAGCAATGATCAACAACCAATTTGACAGAGCTTGAAGAATTTTGAAAAGAATAATGGGCAAATGTTGCACAATCCGGGTGTGGAAAGCTCTTAGAGACTTACCCAGAAAGACTCACAGCTGTAATCGCTGCCAAATGTGATTCTACAAAAGTATTGACTCAGGGTAAATGAGATTTCTGTATCTCATTTGAAATACATTTGGGAGAAAAAAAATTTAAAAACATGTTTTCACTTTGTCATTATGGAGTATTGTGTGCAGATGGGTGAGGGAAAAAAACACAACAAATTGTGTGCAATAATAGTGTTGTCTTTCGTAGTGTCCACTATGTCGTATTCATGTTTGTATTCTCCATTTTGTGTTCTACAGTAAACAACAAAGTCCCAGTCCACTGAAGTACAGGACATAATCAGAGCCACAGGACATTACCATGTGTTCCTGCTTTCAAGGGATCAGTCTATGAATGATGAAGAGAGACTGTCATTTCATTGGGCTTCATTTTGTTTGATAGGCCATTCCCTATTTCAGTCTGCAGTTCAAATGTTTAAAAAAATGTTTTTCTGGTACAGCTAAGAACTTGCCTATGAAATGAATGTCCTCGGAATTAAGCGGAAACTTGTGATGTTGAACAATCCATGAACACACAAGCAGCCCTGTGGAATCATGATGCGGAACTATTCATGAACACAAAAACACTCTGTAGAACATAGTGGGATTATACTTGCCTTCATAAGACTGTCAAATTGATAACTTATTTTCTCAACAGCCAATTAATCTTAAGAACCTGCGTCTGGCCAACCCTTTGAGCGGAACCAAATTGTGGAATTTTGTGGGTTCACACTTTGCCCTTAAAACTATATTTCAGCACTGCTGTGATTTAAATCTCTTCTGACAGGTTCTTTCCTTTTGTATTATTTATAAATGTCTGTAGTTAAGGGTTCTGAGCATCGTAGCCCTCAGGCTTAACTGTGTTTTAGCCTTTTACTTTGGTTGGCTGCTTTTGAAGAGGAGGATTACACAGAACCCTGCCAGCCATTCCATAAGGTCCCGAGTTGACATCGAGCATACTTTTTACGCTTGGTTCAAATGAAATATAATGAAAAGAGAGGAGTTCAAAAAGGAGCATAGTTATTCTGGAAACTTCAAATCTCATTCTGAAACATATCTGTAAAGGTTTTGACAATTGTCCAATGTGTATAGTGCTAAGCCTGTTATGAAGGATCCTGCAACACTCATAGAGGTATTATGAAACATTCATGTCAGGTGTTATGAAGGATCCTGCAACGCTCATAGAGGTATTATGTAATGAGGATGCAACGCTATAGAGGGAAACATTCATGTCAGGTGTTATGAAGGATCATGCAACGCTCATAGAGGTATTATGAAACATTCATGTCAGGTGTTATGAAGGATAATGCAACGCTCATAGAGGTATTATGAAACATTCATGTCAGGTGTTATGAAGGATCCTGCAACGCTCATAGAGGTATTATGAAACATTCATGTCAGGTGTTATGAAGGATCCTGCAACGCTCATAGAGGTATTATGAAACATTCATGTCAGGTGTTATGAAGGATCCTGCAACGCTCATAGAGTTATTATGAAACATTCATGTCAGGTGTTATCAAGGATCCTGCAACGCTCAATGAGGTATTATGAAACATTAATGTCAGGTGTTATGAAGGATCCTGCAACGCTCATAAAGGTATTATGAAACATTAATGTCAGGTGTTATGAATGATCCTGCAATGCTCATAAAGGTATTATGAAACATTCATGTCAGGTGTTATGAATGCTTATAGATCCCTTTCATATATAAAGGTGTTATAAACTATATGTGAGTATCAGAGATTACACTATTGGTACTTCCATAACACCTCTCTAGTCTGCACACAGCTGACAGTAGCAGGTCCAAAAGTATTGTGGCGCTCCTGATCCCTAAATGTAAACAGTAACAGCACCCAAAATGAGTACGAGCCCCTATTTCAATCCAAGTTAAACACTGATTATGAGGAGCTTAGTAATTTAATGCAGTCTGACCTTTAGCAAATCTTTCACATATACAGGTAAAGGTTCAATTAAATACTGAAAAGACCAGTAGCAGTTAAATTTGTAATATATTCACTTCCTGAACATGGTGTGCTGCAATATGTGTTCTCTGCAAGAGGTCATCACCATAATGCTACAGACCTTTCCCTAAAACAGCTCATCACCATAATGCTGCAGACCTTTCCCTAACAGAGGTCATGTCAAGGTAGATGTAGGTGGGTGTGGGTGGAATCAGGCGCAGGACGCAGTACGTTAGTCCAACAGACTTTAGTGATGCACAGCAAAACAAACACGAAATAACTGCCCTGAGGCAAAAGCTCCGCACGTAGGCGAAAACACAAGCGCACAAACAGGTGCGACAAAATACTCCAAAACTAAGGAGCAAAATAGCTCAACCGAGCAAACAGTAATAATCCAGCCTACCGGCACGACAGTAAAACAATCACACACAACACTAGACAAACACAACGAGAACTTATAGGACACTAATTACACTAAACGATAACAGGTGTACAACAATCAGACAAAAGCAAACGAACATAGAAACATACAACGGTGGCAGCTAGTATTCCGGAGACGACGAACGCCGAAGCCTGCCCGAGCAAGGGAGAGAGGCAGCCTCGGCCGAAACCGTGACAGGTCATCACCATAATGCTACAGACCTTTCCCTAACAGAGCTCATAACAATAATGCTGCAGACCTTTCCCTAACAGAGCTCATAACCATAATGCTGCAGACCTTTCCCTAAAACAGCTCATCACCATAATGCTACAGACCTTTCCCTAAAACAGCTCATCACCATAATGCTGCAGACCTTTCACCATAATGCTGCAGACCTTTCCATAACAGAGCTCATCACCATAATGCTACAGACCTTTCCCTAACAGAGCTCATCACCATAATGCTGCAGACCTTTCCATAACAGAGCTCATCACCATAATGCTGCAGACCTTACCATAACACGCAACTTAATGGCTCAATGAGGTGAGGACTAATTCTTTAGGTCCTTTTAAGCGAAATGGATGAATTGGTATAGCTTACCGCGCTCACCGGTTGTAAGTCATTTTCAGTGGTGTAAAGTACTGAAGTAAAAATACTTTAAAGTACTACTTAAGTAGTTTTTTTGGGGTATCTGTACTTTACTTTACTATTTCAATTTTTGACAACTTTTACTTCACTACATTCCTAAAGAAAATGATGTACTTTTTACTCCATACATTTTCCCTGACACCCAAAAGTACTCGTTACATTTTGAATGCTTAGCAGGACAGAAAATGGTCCAATTCGCACACTTATCAAGAGAACATCCCTGATCATCCCTACTGCCTCTGATCTGACTCACTGGACACGAATGCTTTGTTTTAAATTATGTATGAGTGTTGGAGTATGACCCTGGCTATCCATAAATTAAAAAAACAAGAAAATTGTGCCATCTGGTTTGCTTAATATAAGGAATTTTTAATTATTCGTACTTTTACTTTTGATACGTAAGTATATTTTAGCAACTACATTTACTTTTGATACTTAAGTATATTTAAAACCAAATACTTTTAGACTTTTACTCGAGTAGTATTTTACTGGCTGACTTTCACTTTTACTTGAGTCGTTTTCTATTAAGGTATCTTTACTTTTACTCAAGTATGAGAATTGAGTACTTTTTCCACCACTGCGAAGTAGTCAAGACTGTCAATAAAGGGTTTGGTTCCTGAGACCGCTTGGAAATAAATCTTAAATCACCAAAGCTTTATTAAAATATCAAGTTTGAGAGGAGTAAAACAGTGAGCTGACATTCCCTTTTTATCTATGTATTGTAGGCAGGCCCACATTATTTTAGCTATGCAGGTCCCGCTTTGGACGTGCGTAAAACCCCCTCCATGATGTAGGCTACGTGTCCATGCCAATCATGAAACGAGAGATGAGAACCTCGATGAATAGCGGTGAACCTCGTATTTAGAAGTGATCTGTAACCTGTAACAATAGCTTGTTTTCCATTTCATATGTTCCAAACCCCAAGACCTCCCGTAGGCCTACTATAATGAAGGCTGGTTCAACAACAAGCCCTCCCTCAGGCCTACTATAATGAAGGCTGGTTCAACAACAACCCAAGCCCTCCCTCAGGTCTACTATAATGAAGGCTGGTTCAACAACAACCCAAGCCCTCCCTTAGGCCTACTATAACGAAGGCTGGTTCAACAACAAGCCCTCCCTTAGGCCTACTATAATGAAGGCTGGTTCAACAACAAGCCCTCCCTCAGGCCTACTATAATGAAGGCTGGTTCAACAACAAGCCCTCCCTCAGGCCTACTATAACGAAGGCTGGTTCAACAACAAGCCCTCCCTTAGGCCTACTATAATGAAGGCTGGTTCAACAACAAGCCCTCCCTCAGGCCTACTATAATGAAGGCTGGTTCAACAACAAGCCCTCCCTCAGGCCTACTATAATGAAGGCTGGTTCAACAACAAGCCCTTCCTTAGGTCTACTATAACGAAGGCTGGTTCAACAACAAGCCCTCCCTCAGGCCTACTATAATGAAGGCTGGTTCAACAACAAGCCCTCCCTTAGGTCTACTATTACGAAGGCTTGTTCAACAACAAGCCCTCCCTCAGGTCTACTATAACGAAGGCTGGTTCAACAACAAGCCCTTCCTTAGGCCTACTATAATGAAGGCTGGTTCAACAACAAGCCCTCCCTCAGGCCTACTATAACGAAGGCTGGTTCAACAACAAGCCCTCCCTTAGGCCTACTATAACGAAGGCTGGTTCAACAACAAGCCCTCCCTCAGGCCTACTATAATGAAGGCTGGTTCAACAACAAGCCCTTCCTTAGGCCTACTATAACGAAGGCTGGTTCAACAGCAATGCGTGTCTTTTTTTATCCTGCCGGTTTTATGATATCATTTCTGTATTGGTGTTGTTAAAAAAAACGGATTGTGGCCTCCCGAGTGGCGCAGCGGTCTAAGGCACTGCATCACAGTGTTGTAGCGTCACTACAGCCTGGGGTTCGATGACCTGCCGTGACCGGGAGTCCCATTGGGCGGCGCACAATTGTCCAGGTTAGGGGAGGGTTTGGCCGGGGGGTTTGGCCGGGGGGGCTATAATTGGCTCATCTCGCTCTAGCGACTCCTTGTGGTGGGATGGGCGCCTGCAGGCTGACTTCGGTCATCAGTTGAATGGTGTTTCCTCCAACACATTGGTGCAGCTGGTTTCCAGTTAAGCGAGCGGGTGTTAAGTAGCGTGGTTTGGCGGGTCATGTTTCAGAGGACGCATGACTCGACCTTCGCCTCTCCCTAGCCCGTTGGGGAGTTGCAGCGATGAGACAAGATCGTAATCACGAAATTGGGGAGAAAAAGGGGTTACATTCAAAAAAATTAAAACCAATCTTATTAGAATGATTCACCTTCCTGGTTTTATGGTTACAACGTCCATGGAGCGCATGCAATGCAACTTCTGGACAAGTGTGAATGCGATCTGATCGGTAAGATGGTTCCGTTTATGTTCAGAAAACATAGGCCTATTTGGGAGCAGTATAACAGTGAGTGGACATTCTCCCTTTGTCTTTATATTGGATCTTTGTCCAGCTACTGTGAAAAGTCTGGATGTGCGTAAAACCCTCCATAGTCTGCGTTGTTTTAATATTATATGCCCATGGGGAGAAACTATGGGACCTGTAACTGTATTTAAAACAAGTTGTTCAGTTTTGTTTAGAATTTGATTATAATTATTTGTTCTCTTTTTAGGCCTTATCAGTAATTAATTTAATCTTGCTTATTGACAATGTTTGGCATGTCCATGCTCAGCCATAATGCAATTTACAGTAGGCCTAGCCCCTATATCAGTGTGAATGCTATTGAAGCCATGCAATTACTTAGAACTATGTGGACTGCAAATGGGTTCAAGCTAACTATTTAGCAAAGATATGTCTACATTTTGTTGTTTCGTTTCTGTAAGCCATTTAACAAACTATAACAGACTAATATTGGAATTGGAGTTGATTCCAAGGCAATACATAAAAGACTGTAAATACACCCTGTTCCCTGTTCTCTCCTCTCCGCACAGGCTATACAAACGCCTCACACCGCGTGGCTGCTGCCACTCTAACCTGGTGGTCCCTGCACGCACGACCCACGTGGAGTTCCAGGTCTCTGGCAGCCTCTGGAACTGCCTTTCTGCGGCCAACAAGGCAGAGTTCATCTCAGCCTATGCTACCCTCCAGTCCATCGACTTCTTGGCGCTGACGGAGACATGGATTACCACAGAAAACACTGCTACTCCTACTGCTCTCTCCTTGTCTGACCATGTGTTCTCGCATACCCCGAGAGCATCTGGTCAGCGGGGTGGTGGCACAGGAATCCTCATCTCTCCCAAGTGGACATTCTCTCTTTCTCCCCTGACCCATCTGTCTATCTCCTCATTTGAATTCCATGCTGTCACAGTCACTAGCCCATTCAAGCTTAACATCCTTATCATTTATGGCCCTCACAGTTCATCAATGAGCTTGACGCCTTGATAAGTTCCTTTCCTGAGGAGAGTGTGGTGGAGAAGTGGTTATCCCACTGGCTATAAGGTGAATGCACCAATTTGTAAGTCGCTCTGGATAAGAGCGTCTGCTAAATGACGTAAATGTAAATGTAAATGAGAGGGAGGAAGGGGGGGAGGGGGAGGAGGATTCAGCAGGGAGGAGAAGGTGGCAAAGAGCTTCCTAGGGTTAGAGGCAGATGCTTGGAATTTAGAGTGGTAGAAAGTGGCTTTAGTAGCAGAAACAGAGGAAGAAAATGTAGAGAGGAGGGAGTGAAAAGATGCCAGGTCCGCAGGGAGTCTAGTTTTCCTCCATTTCCGCTCGGCTACCCGGAGCCCTGTTCTGTGAGCTCGCAATGAGTCGTCAAGCCACGGAGCAGGAGGGGAGGACCGAGCCGGCCGGGAGGATAGGGGACATAGAGAGTCAAAGGATGCAGAAAGGGAGGAGAGGAGGGTTGAGGAGGCAGAATCAGGAGATTGGAGGGAGAAGGATTGAGCAGAGGGAAGAGATGATAGGATGGAAGAGGAGAGAGTAGCGGGAGAGAGAGAGAGAGAGAGCGAAGGTTGCGACGGCGCATAACCATCTGAGTAGGGGCTGAGTGAGTAGTGTTGGAGGAGAGCGAGAGAGAAAAGGATACAAAGTAGTGGTCGGAGACATTTTACATTTACATTTACGTCATTTAGCAGACGCTCTTATCCAGAGCGACTTACAGTTAGTGAGTACATACATTATATACTGGCCCCACGTGGGAATTGAACCGACAACCCTGACGTTGCAAACGCCATGCTCTACCAACTGAGCTACATCCCTGCCGGCCATTCCCTCCCCTACCCTGGACGACGCTGGGCCAATTGTGCGCCACCCCATGGGTCTCCCGGTCACGGCCGGCTACGACAGAACCTGGATTCGAACCATGATCTCTAGTGGCACAGCTAGCACTGCGATGCAGTGCCTTAGACCACTGCGCCACTCGGGAGGTGGCGCAGTGGTCATGGAGGGGAGTTGCAGTGAGATTAGTAGAAGAACAGCATCTAGTAAAGATGAGGTCAAGCGTATTGCCTGCCTTGTGAGTAGGGGGGGACGGTGAGAGGGTGAGGTCAAAAGAGGAGAGGAGTGGAAAGAAGGAGGCAGAGAGAAATGAGTCAAAGGTAGACGTAGGGAGGTTAAAGTCACCCAGAACTGTGAGGGGTGAGCCATCCTCAGGAAAGGAACTTATCAAGGCGTCAAGCTCATTGATGAACTCTCCAAGGGAACCTGGAGGGCAATAAATGACAAGGATGTTAAGCTTGAATGGGCTAGTGACTGTGACAGCATGGATGACTTCGTCAACCATTTTGAAAAGAAGGTTGACGACATCTGATCCTCGTTTGTTAAGTCAAATGACACTACTGGTCCTGCTCACACTGCCCTACCCTATGCTTTTACTTCTTTCTCCCCTCTCTCTCCAGATGAAATCTTGCGACTTGTGACGGCCGGCCGCCCAACAACCTGCCCGCTTGACCCTATCCCCTCCTCTCTTCTCCAGACCATTTCCGGAGACCTTCTCCCTTACCTCACCTCGCACATCAACTCATCCTTGACCGCTGGCTACGTCCTTTCCGTCTTCAAGAGAGCAAGTGTTGCACCCCTTCTCAAAAAACCTACACTCGATCCCTCCGATGTCAACAACTACAGACCAGTATCCCTTCTTTCTTTTCTCTCCAAAACTCTTGAGCGTGCCGTCTTTAGCCAACTCTCTTGCTATCTCTCTCAAAATGACCTTCTTGATCCAAACCAGTCAGGTTTCAAGACTGGTCATTCAACTGAGACTGCTCTTCTCTGTGTCACAGAGGCTCTCCGCACTGCTAAAGCTAACTCTCTCTCCTCTGCTCTCGTCCTTCCACGCCTATCTGCTGCCTTTGATACTGTGAACCATCAGATCCTCCTCTCCACCCTCTCCGAGCTGGGCATCTCCGGCGCGGCTCACTCTTGGATTGCGTCCTACCTGACAGGTCGCTCCTACCAGGTGGCGTGGCGAGAATCTGTCTCCGCACCACGTGCTCTCACCACTGGTGTCCCCCAGGGCTCAGTTCTAGGCCCTCTCCTATTCTCGCTATACACCAAGTCACTTGGCTCTGTCATATCCTCACATGGCCTCTCCTATCATTGCTACGCAGACGACACACAATTAATCTTCTATTTTCCCCCTTCAGATAACCAGGTGGCGAATCACATCTCTGCATGTCTGGCAGACATATCAGTGTGGATGACGGATTACCACCTCAAGCTGAACCTCGGCAAGACGGAGCTGCTCTTCCTCCCGGGGAGGGACTGCCCGTTCCATGATCTCGCCATCACGGTTGCCAACTCCGTTGTGTCCTCCTCCCAGAGTGCGAAGAGCCTTGGCGTGACCCTGGACAACACCCTGTCGTTCTCTGCTAACATCAAGGCGGTGACCCGATCCTGTAGGTTCATGCTCTACAACATTCGCAGAGTACGATCCTGCCTTACACAGGAAGCGGCACAGGTCCTAATCCAGGCACTTGTCATCTCCCGTCTGGATTACTGCAACTCGCTGTTGGCTGGGCTCCCTACAACTCATCCAGAACGCCGCAGCCCATCTGGTGTTCAACCTTCCCAAGTTCTCTCACGTCACCCCCCTCCTCCGCACACTCCACTGGCTTCCAGTTGAAGCTCGCATCTGCTACAAGACCATGGTGCTTGCCTACGGAGCTGTGAGGGTAACGGCACCTCCGTACCTTCAGGCTCTGATCAGTCCCTACACCCAAACGAGGGCACTGCGTTCATCCACCTCTGGCCTGCTGGCCCCCCTACCTCTCAGACCAGTCAAAACTGTTCGCTGCTCTGGCACCCCAATGGTGGAACAAGCTCCCTCATGACGCCAGGACAGCGGAGTCACTCACCGGACTTCCGGAGACACTTGAGCGTCTGCTAAATGACAAAAATTTTAAAAAATGTAAATGTACACAACTTGAAGCAACCACATATTTCGCCATGGAGTGAGGGGCCAAGACTTGACCCACAACTTGTTTATTCATCAAAGTATATCAAAATATTTCTAACACACCCCTGAACCTATGCACTTAGATTTACCATTGTGTTAGGTTTGTTAAAATGGGTTGTTGTATGGGTAGGTTTCGTGGGTTGTTGTACGTAATTATTGTAGGTTAGTACTGTATTCGGCGGTGCCGGGTGTAGCACGAAGCTAGCTAGCTAGCTAACTCACCACCTGGACTAGCTGGCGAGTAGCTATTAGCAACGGTATAGTTGTCTGAGAGTGCTTGTAATTACGCCAGCTGGCTGCCTACAATAATTACATACAAGAACTGCCTACCATTCAGCTGTTTTCTAACCTCATTGTCTGAACCGTTAACGTTAGGTAGCAAGTGGCTACCGTGCTTGAAATTTAGCTAGCTTGTTGCTACCTGGATAGCGACTAGTAAACAATAGCTGGAACGACCGAGCGAACAGACGCGAACTGGCTGAGTCAATTCAGTGGCTAGCTTTGCACTTGGCTAGCTAACAGTAGCTGCTAGGGGTAAGTCATAACCTACACTTGTGTTTTGTTCTTTACATATTGATAGCCCGAGTCGTTCAAGGAATTCGGGACATGGGTGACTAGTTAACGTTAGTTTGGCTCTCTTTGTGTTCGTGCCGTGAAAGGAGGGGTTCTTCTTTGTCTGAAAGCAATGGCTAGCTAGTTTGCTAACTATCCTAGCTAACTAACTGGCTGAATAAGTTGACGACGGACTCGCTCAAGCTGTCGGGACTAACCCACAACGTTAGACACGGACACGAACGATCTGCTTGCGTGTTGTTACACTGGTGGTTTGTTGTGGCTGAGTATTGGCGCTAAACCGTGTTGTTGGTGACCGGCATGCTAGCTGGCTGTGGCGTCTTATGACGAGGTGCCCGGACGTTTTTTAACGGAATAATACTGCACCTAGTTAGCTAGCTGAATAAACTAAGTTAGTCTATTCCTAGAAAATATTGAACTGCTGTAGTTTACAACAATTATAGTTTCTGAGGTGGAAGTTGGGAGAGTTATATTTAGGAGTTGTGGTGAGGGAGGCCCCGCTCTCTCCTTTACCAGATGTTTAGTTCATTTCATTCCGATCTCCTCTGCATTATTGTAGCCATCTGCTGCAGCCTGTCAACTATGCCTCTGCCTATCCCTGTTCTCTCCTCTCCGCACAGGCTACACAAACGCCTCACACCGCGTGGCTGCTGCCTCTCTAACCTGGTGGTCCCTGCACGCACGACCCACGTGGAGTTCCAGGTCTCAGGCAGCCTCTGGAACTGCCGTTCTGCTGCCAACAAGGCAGAGTTCATCTCAGCCTATGCTACCCTCCAGTCCCTCGACTTCTTGGCGCTGACGGAAACATGGATTACCACTGAAAACACTGCTACTCCTGCTGCTCTCTCCTCGTCTGACCATGTGTTCTCGCATACCCCGAGAGCATCTGGTCAGCGGGGTGGTGGCACAGGAATCCTCATGACTCCCAAGTGGACATTCTCAATTTTTCCCCTGACCCATCTGTCTATCTCCTCATTTGAATTCCACGCTGTCACAGTCACTAGCCCATTTAAGCTTAATATCCTTGTCATCTATCGCCCTCCAGGTTCCCTTGGAGAGTTCATCAATGAGCTTGACAAGTTCCTTTCCTGAGGATGGCTCATCCCTCACAGTTCTGGGGGATTTCAACCTCCCTACGTCTACATTTGACTCATTTCTCTCTGCCTCCTTCTTTCCACTCCTCTCCTCTTTTGACCTCACGCTCTCACCGTCCCCCCCTACTCACAAGGCAGGCAATACGATGATCTCATCTTCACTAGATGCTGTTCTTCTACTAACCTCACTGCAACTCCCCTCCAAGTCTCCGACCACTACTTTGTATCCTTTTCTCTCTCCCTCTCCTCCAACACTACTCACTCTGCCCCTACACAGATGGTAATGCGCCGTCGCAACATTCGTGTCACGGTTCAGACAGACGACAAGAGGACCACAATTGCGTCACACCAGAAAGTTTATTTAAACTTAAGGGGAAAGGGATGTAGGGAGTGAGTGAAGGCTCCAGGGGTTATCCCGTCCGATGTGCTGGGTCTGTGCCTCCCCCCAGTGGCAGCGATGCGTCCGATGACGCCGGTGGTTGGTGGTCCAGAAGTCCTGGGGGGGGAGGAAACACAGACACAACGGGGCGGATGAAAACAGGCAGAAGTACAGTTCAAGGGAAATCCAAATACGTAGTAGCAAGGCAAAAGGCTGGTCAGAGTTACCGGGGTCGAAGAGTAGTCAGGAGTCGTAATGGCAGAAAGCAGGTCTGGTTTTCCTGGGGCAGAAGAGTATCCAAGAATCAGGCAGGTCCGGGGTCACAAAACAGGGGTGAGCCAGAAGCGCGAGCACACAGGTTCCGGGTGTGAGCTTTGCAGACGATCTGACACAGGAGAGCTGAAAGACAGGGCTATAAATACTGGGAGAGGTTAGTGGGTAATGCAGCGCAGCTGGCAGAGTAATTAGAGCCGAGCAGAGCAGGGACAGGTGTAGCTAGTTAGGCTGAGTAGAGAGAGAGTGGTGAGCAGAGTGGAAACAACTTAAGGTGGTAACCCAGTGGAGTGAGAGGGCTCATGACAGAACCCCCCCCCCAAGGGACGGCCCCAGAAGTCCCAAGAGCAACACCACGCCGGGCGGGAGGAGGGGGGCCGGAGGAGGGCTAGAACTCCTCCGAACGGTCCGAGCGAACGTCCTCATCCTCGGAGGAAGCCGGAGGGCCGTGGTCGGGAGATGGGACAGGTCCCGAGACAGGATCAGGCACAGGACAGGAAGCCGAGCGGGCAGGACGGTTAGGGATCCCTCTGGGGCGGCCCCTACGGATTGCAGGTTGATCAGGATGCCGTTGGTGGAAAGCGGTGATGAGAGTCCTATCCACAATCCGACTAGCTGGCACCCAGGTCCTTTCCTCAGGTCCATAGCCCTCCCAGTCAATGAGGTACTGGAGACCCCTACCCCTCCGTCTGGACCGAAGCAGGCGGCGGACGGTGTAAACCAGACCACCATCGACGAGCCGTGGAGGAGGAGGACAAGGCGCAGCAGGGACCAGCGGACTCCTGGGCACAGGCAGGGGCTGCAGCAATCCAGCTGGGGGCTGGCAGAACGACTTGTGTTGGTTGCAGATGGGGCAGGCTTGGACGAATTCCCGTACATCCTTCCTCAGAGAGGGCCACCAGAACCTCTGGGCGAGCAGGTTGTAAGTGCGGGTGGAGCCAGGGTGACAAGCTAGGCGGGAGTCATGTCCCCACTGAACGACCTGGGACCTCAGGTCTTCGGGGGACAAAAAGGCGGTCAGCTGGGCAAGTGCTGGGACCTGGCTGGTTACGGAGAGCCTCCAGCACCTGTTCCTCAACAGCCCAGGTCAGAGCTGCAACGATGCAGGGACTTGGCAGAATCGACACAGGGTCCTTGGAGGGGTCAGGAGCGGAGTTAGTAGGTACTGGCCGAGGGGGTAGTGCGGCGGCAAGCAGGCAGGTTCGGTGGCAGTCCTCTCCCCACTCCCTGATCACCCCGGTCACCCAGTCGAGCTGAGGGTTGTGCCGGCGGAGCCATGGGTAACCCAGGATGAGGGGTTGGCCTGGAGAGGGGAGCAGGTGAAACTGGATAGTTTCTTGATGGTTTCCCGGACAGACCCATCGAGACCGGGGCCGTGACATGAGTGACCGATCCGAGTAAGTGTCCGTCCAGTGCCCGGGCAGGAATAGGAGGTGTCAAACGGAGGTTCTCCAGTCCCAGTTGGCGTGCCAGCTTGATGTCCATTATGTTGGCTTCGGCGCCAGAATCCACCAGAGCAGCCAGGGTGTGAGTTGAGTCAGGGGAGGCGGAGGTGAACTTGCAGCAGGGGTTTGCGGTCGGAGGACTGGATGGTCATTGAACTCAACCGGACTCCCCCTATGCCCGGTGAGCTTCGGCCCTTTAAAGGGCAGGTTACCACACGATGTCCATCACCTCCACAATAGAGGCAGAGGTTTGAGGTGAAGCGTCGCTGGCGCTCTGCAGGAGTGAGAGAGGCTCGCCCAATCTCCATAGGCTCAGACTGATCAAGCTGACCTGGGTGAGTGGCAGTAGATGACAGGAGCCCAGTCGGATCTCTCCGAATGCCGGTAGTAGGTGGACCTTGGCGCCCCTCCCACGACGACGGGTCTGTATCCTACTGTCGATCCTGACAGTCAGTGCGATGGCTTCATCAAGAGTGGAAGGCAGTTCATGGGAGACCAACTCGTCCTTGATATAGTCAGCCAAACTATGGAAGAACGCGTCCACCAACGATGGTGTGTTCCAAGAACTTCGTCTAGCCAGGGTTCGGAAGTCGATGGAATGGTCTGCGACTGTACGTCTGCCTTGTCGAATACTGAACAGTTCACGAGACGCCTCTGCGGTTGGGGAATCCAGGTCAAACACCTTCAGCATCTCCTCAGCAAACAGGTCGAAGGTTGCACATGCGGGGGTTTGACGTTCGAACTCTGCTGTTCCCCAGAGTCGAGCTCGGCCCGTCAGGTGAGTGATGGCATACCCAACTTTAGCCCCCTCCGTGGCGAAGGTCCTTGGCTGCAAGGAGAACTGAAGTCGGCAGCTAGTCAGGAATGGCCGGACCTGGGTTGAATCGCCGTTGAACCGCTCGGGGTTTCCAATCTTGGGTTCGAGCAGCGGCTGCAATGACCGGGGCAGGTAACTCGGGGGCAGGGCTGGTGGGCAGACTGGCTGGGGTCAGGTTGGTGAGGAGTTGAATGATCATGGCGAGTTGTTGTTGCTGCTGCTGGGACTGCTGCTGGTGCTGCTGGAACTGCTGATGCTGTTGGTGGCCGACCTGAAGCAGAGAGGAGATGACGCCGCTCATGCGGCCTAGCTCTCTCTCAGTGTGTTCCAGGCGTAGCATGGCGGTGGGTTGCTCAGGCTCTTCGGTTTCCATGTCGGGGGAAGTGTGCGCTGAGTCCATGATGGTCAGATCGTACTGTCACGGTTCAGACAGACGACAAGAGGACCACAATTGCGTCACACCAGAAAGTTTATTTAAACTTAAGGGGAAAGGGATGTAGGGAGTGAGTGAAGGCTCCAGGGGTTATCCCGTCCGATGTGCTGGGTCTGTGCCTCCCCCAGTGGCAGCGATGCGTCCGATGACGCCCGGTGGTTGGTGGTCCAGAAGTCCTGGGGGGGGAGGAAACACAGACACAACGGGGCGGATGAAAACAGGCAGAAGTACAGTTCAAGGGAAATCCAAATACGTAGTAGCAAGGCAAAAGGCTGGTCAGAGTTACCGGGGTCGAAGAGTAGTCAGGAGTCGTAATGGCAGAAAGCAGGTCTGGTTTTCCTGGGGCAGAAGAGTATCCAAGAATCAGGCAGGTCCGGGGTCACAAAACAGGGGTGAGCCAGAAGCGCGAGCACACAGGTTCCGGGTGTGAGCTTTGCAGACGATCTGACACAGGAGAGCTGAAAGACAGGGCTATAAATACTGGGAGAGGTTAGTGGGTAATGCAGCGCAGCTGGCAGAGTAATTAGAGCCGAGCAGAGCAGGGACAGGTGTAGCTAGTTAGGCTGAGTAGAGAGAGAGTGGTGAGCAGAGTGGAAACAACTTAAGGTGGTAACCCAGTGGAGTGAGAGGGCTCATGACAATTCGCTCTCTCTCTCCCGCTTTTCTCTCCTCTTCCATCCTATCATCTCTTCCCTCTGCTCAATCCTTCTCCCTCCAATCTCCTGATTCTGCCTCCTCAACCCTCCTCTCCTCCCTTTCTGCATCCTTTGACTCTCTATGTCCCCTATCCTCCCGGCCGGCTCGGTCCTCCCCTCCAGCTCCGTGGCTTGATGACTCATTGCGAGCTCACAGAACAGGGCTCCGGGCAGCCGAGCGGAAATGGAAGAAAACTAGACTCCCTGCGGACCTGGCATCTTTTCACTCCCTCCTCTCTACATTCTCTTCATCTGTTTCTGCTGCTAAGTCCACTTTCTACAACTCTAAATTCCAAGCATCCCCCTCTAACCCTAGGAAGCTCTTTGCCACATTCTCCTCCCTGCTGAATCCCCCCCTCCTCCCTCTCTGTGGATGACTTCGTCAACCATTTTGAAAAGAAGGTTGACGACATCCGATCCTCGTTTGTTAAGTCAAATGACACTGCTGGTCCTGCTCACACTGCCCTACCCTATGCTTTGACTTCTTTCTCCCCTCTCTCTCCAGATAAAATCTTGCGACTTGTGACGGCAGGCCGCCCAACAACCTGCCCGCTTGACCCTATCCCCTCCTCTCTTCTCCAGACCATCTCCGGTGACCTTCTCCCTTACCTCACCTCGCTGATCAACTCATCCTTGACCGCTGGCTATTTCCCTTCCGTCTTCAAGAGAGCGAGAGTTGCACCCCTTCTCAAAAAACCAACACTCGATCCCTCTGATGTCAACAACTACAGACCAGTATCCCTTCTTTCTTTTTTCTCCAAAACTATTGAGCGTGCAGTCTTTAGCCAACTCTCTTGCTATCTCTCTCAGAATGACCTTCTTGATCCAAACCAGTCAGGTTTCAAGACTGGTCATTCAACTGAGACTGCTCTTCTCTGTGTCACGGAGGCTCTCCGCCCTGCTAAAGCTAACTCTCTCTCCTCTGCTCTTGTCCTTCTAGACCTGTCTGCTGCCTTTGATACTGTGAACCATCAGATCCTCCTCTCCACCCTCTCCGAGCTGGGCATCTCCGGCGCGGCTCACTCTTGGATTGCGTCCTACCTGACCGGTCGCTCCTACCAAGTGGCATGGCGAGAAGCTGTCTCCGCACCACGTGCTCTCACCACTGGTGTCCCCCAGGGCTCAGTTCTAGGCCCTCTCCTATTCTCGCTATACACCAAGTCACTTGGCACTGTCATATCCTCACATGGCCTCTCCCATCATTGCTACGCTGACGACACACAACTAATCTTCTCCTTTCCCCCTTCTGATAACCAGGTGGCGAATCGCATCTCTGCATGTCTGGCAGACATATCAGTATGGATGGCGGATCACCACCTCAAGCTGAACCTCGGCAAGACGGAGCTGCTCTTCCTCCCGGGGAGGGACTGCCCGTTCCATGGTCTCGCCATCACGGTTGACAACTCCGTTGTGTCCTCCTCCCAGAGTGCGAAGAGCCTTGGCGTGACCCTGGACAACACCCTGTCGTTCTCTGCTAACATCAACGCGGTGACCCGATCCTGTAGGTTCATGCTCTACAACATTCGGAGAGTGCGACCCTGCCTTACACAGGAAGCGGCACAGGTCCTAATCCAGGCACTTGTCATCTCCCATCTGGATTACTGCAACTCGCTGTTGGCTGGGCTCCCTGCCTGTGCCATTAAACCCCTACAACTCATCCAGAATGCCGCAGCCCGTCTGGTGTTCAACCTTCCCAAGTTCTCTCACGTCACCCCGCTCCTCCGCACACTCCACTGGCTTCCAGTTGAAGCTCGCATCTGCTACAAGACCATGGTGCTTGCCTACGGAGCTGTGAGGGGAACGGCACCTCCGTACCCAAACGAGGGCACTGCGTTCATCCACCTCTGGCCTGCTGGCTCCCCTACCTCTGCGGAAGCATAGTTCCCGCTCAGCCCAGTCAAAACTGTTTGCTGCTCTGGCACCCCAATGGTGGAACAAGCTCCCTCACGACGCCAGGACAGCGGAGTCACTCACCACCTTCCGGAGACATTTGAAACCCCACCTCTTTAAGGAATACCTGGGATAGGATAAAGTAATCCTTCTACCCCCCCCTTTACTCCCAAAAAAAAATTTAACATTGTAAAGTGGCTATCCCACTGGCTATAAGGTGAATGCACCTATTTGTAAGTCGCTCTGGATAAGTGCGTCTGCTAAATGACGTAAATGTAAATGTAAAATAGAGCCCTAAGTACTATTCTAGAATAATCCACTAAATGGAACACATTATCAAAATGAATGCACTGCTGGAGTTAATGTGTTGGCATCGTATTTGCTGCAGTTAAAATGTGTCATTGTGATAACACTATGAAAGCTCTTTGGGGAATGTGGCCCAGTTCAAAGTGTGTAAAATGTCAGTCATACAGTATCTCAGCACCACTTATAATAACCTTTGACTCCGGAGAGCATCAAATCATTGCCGAACAAACCTAATTTGCTGTTCCACTCACCCCTACTCTCTGCACCTCCATGAAGACTGCTCTTTGGAAGGACTTCTCCCACACAGCGAGGTCAGAGGTCGTCTCCACACTGAAGGTGTGGCTCTGGCCGTGTCCGACCAGGACACTGAAACAGAAAGGCTCTCCGTCCTGCAGTTCCTCGTCCTGCTGGAGTCCAAGGTAGAACCTGGCCTGGATCCAGCAGTCCTCTGCCATCCATAGCTGCAACACCGCATCCAACACAACATGGAGCCTCATCAGTTCTATTAACTGGAAGCAAAACTCCCAACTTGAGATGTGTAGGCTACTACTCCCATGTTAGGGTAGATCTAACACGGACATCAGTGCATGATTCATGCAAACGTTGCAAGTGCACATGCACATAATGCAAATTCCGATAACATTCGGTGCTGTTATCTTTATTCTGCATGTGAACATTGAACATACCTTGTGAACCTTTAACAGAACCTCATAAAGGATATGCGTGGTTTCAGCTTGTCCCCAGTCTGTTGCACTAACCTAAGAATGGGGGGACAAAAGTGTGTGCATATATTTTATCGTACAGGCACACTGAACCATAATAAATAAGCCAACACACAGTGTGCTTGATAGACAGCATTTGGATGTTCTGCATTTAACTTATTAACCCATCTTACTCAAACCAAATAACTTAACCTCTGAACTAGGGAAGACAAACGGTTACCCATTAATTGTTTAGTGGGTGGTTTGGGGTACAGCTCAAAACTCAGTTCAAAAATAGATGATGTAATTGTAAAGTACACTGAACAAAAATATAAATGCGACATGTAAAGTGTTGGTCCCATGTTTCATGAGATGAAATAAAAACATCCCAGAAGTTTTCCATACGCAAAAAAAAGTTTATTTCCCTCCAATTTTGTGCACAAATTTGTTTATATCCCTGTTAGTGAGCATTTTATCCTTTGCCAAGATAATCCATCCACCTGACAGGTGTGGCATATCAAGAAGCTGATTAAACAGCATGATCATTACACAGACGGCCCCGAAGTCGGTGGGCCTATTCCCTCCCAGGCCCACCCAAGGCTGCGCCCCTGCCCAGTCATGTGAAATCCATAGATTAGGACCTAATTTATTTATTTCAATTTCCTTATTTCCTTATATGAACTGTTACTTAGCAAAATCTTTGAAATTGTTGCATGTTGCGTTTATAATTTTGTTCAGTATATGAATACAAAAAGGTCCAGAATAACCGTTATAACTCTACACTGTATGTAGCCCACCAACATGCTCCTAGCTAAAGAGAAAATGTATGGGCTATCATGGTTGAATAAGAGCTGAACTTGTTAGTCTTTGGACTCTTAACAGTTAATGAATGAAGGGGAAATCAATGGAGGGGGGGGGGTTCATACAGGAGGACTCCTGAAGATGAACAGCGAAGGGCCTCTCAATGCCAGGAACTTGAAGGTACTTGATGGACCAGCATCGTTAGCTTGTGGGTTTTCACACACCCAACCCATGTGGACGATCTGCAGAAACAAGGTAATCCATTCTCTTTAACCTACATACTACGAGTGGATAAGTCTTAGTTAAAAGATAGTTATAGTTTAAAATAGTTATAGTTAAAGATAGTTATAGATTAAGCTGGTTATAGATTAAGATAGTTATAGCGCCTTGCATGAGAACATACCTGATCATCCGGAGAGCAATATCTGTTAATCATTTTCATCTGGAAGAGGTGAAAACAATAGAGAAAAGTATTTAATACATTAAACCAGCTCTAATACACGACTGTCACATGGTCAAACCAGCTCTAATACATGACTGTCACATGGTCAAACCAGCTCTAATACATGACTGTCACATGGTCAAACCAGCTCTAATACATGACTGTCACATGGTCAAACCAGCTCTAATACATGACTGTCACATGGTCAAACCAGCTCTAATAAATGACTGTCACATGGTCAAACCAGCTCTAATACATGACTGTCACATGGTCAAACCAGCTCTAATACATTACTGTCACATGGTCAAACCAGCTCTAATACATGACTGTCACATGGTCAAATCAACAACATCTAACATCCTATTAAGCAAGCTGAAAGTCAGCTGCTATATCATGTAAAGTCTCTATTGATGAACATGTCAGGGCCCAGAGGATGTCACAGTCTATTTATAGGTTGTTGGTCACCACACAATAAAAGCGAAGAGTTCTGCTCCCCAAGCTCCTCTCACAATCACATCCTGATTGGACGTTTAGCAATCAGACTCCTCATGCATAATTAGGTGACGCACGGCTGAATTAATCCTACTTAAAAAAGCAGCTGTGTAGTTGTGCTGCTCATGTCTGGATCTTTAGAGAGAGACATGCAGATAGATCATCAGTGTACGAATCAAAAGGATATCATGCAGATGAGAAGGCTAAACATGTGAGAGTATTAATGATGGATTACTACTTAGCAGTAATTCATTATGCCCATGAATAACTCTTTCTAAAAGAGAGAGAGAGAGAGGAGCATTATAATAGTAATCATATTCTAATAGGAGTAGGAGGATTCAAATATTCTAATACTACTCGGATCTTAGCACAAATCTTCTGTTGAGTATCTTGTGTGCATCTCAAGGTAGTATTTGGACCTTGGCAAATTCGACAAACAACAGCGCCCAGCGTGCCAGCCCCCTGCACCTCTCCAAAACCTGTAGATGTACAGTCATGGTCCATTGTTTTGAGAATGACACAAAGACTAATTTTCACAAAGTCTGCTGCCTCAGTTTTGATGATGGCAATTTGCATATACTCCAGAATGTCAGGAAGAGTGATCAGATGAATTGCAAAGTCCCTCTTTGCCATGAAAATGAACTTAATCCCCCAAAAACATTTCCACTGCATTTCAGCCCTGCCACAAAAGGACCAGCTGCCATCATGTCAGTGATTATCTCGTTAACACAGGTGACAGTGTTGACGAGGACAAGGCTGGAGATCACTCTGTCATACTGATTGAGTTAAAATATCAGACTGGAAGCTTTAAAGGGAGGGTGGTGCTTGAAATCATTGTTCTTCCTCTGTTAACCATGGTTACCTGCAAGGAAACACGTGCCGTCATCATTGCTTTGCACAAAAAGGGCTTCACAGGCAAGGATATTGCTGCTAGTAAGATTGCACCTAAATCAACCATTTATCGGATCATCAAGAACTTCAAGGAGAGAGGTTCAATTGTTGTGAAGAAGGTGTCAGGGCGCCCAAGAAAGTCCAGCAAGCGCCAGGACCATCTCTTAAAGTTGATTCAGCTGCAGGATCGGGGCACCACCAGTGCAGAGCTTGCTCAAGAATGGCAGCAGGCAGGTGTGAGTGCAGGATGGCCTGGGGTCAAGAAGGGCAGCAAAGAAGCCACTTCTCTCCAGGAAAACATCAGGAACAGACTGATATTCTGCAAAAGGTACAGGGATTGGACTGCTGAGGACTGGGGTAAAGTCATTTTCTCTGATGAATCCCCTTTCCGATTGTTTGGGGCATCCGGAAAATACCTTGTGAGGAGAAGACAAGGTGAGCGCTACCATCAGTCCTGTGTCATGCCAACAGTAAAGCATCCTGAGACCATTCATGTGTGGGGTTGCTTCTCAGCCAAGGGAGTGGGCTCACTCACAATTTGAATAAAGAATGGTACCAACACATCCTCCGAGAGCAACTTCTCCCAACCATCCAAGAACAGTTTGTTGACGACCAATGCCTTTTCCAGCATGATGGAGCACCTTGCCATAAGGAAAAAGTGATAACTAAGTGGCTCGGGGAACAAAACATCAACATTTTGGGTCCATGGCCAGGAAACTCCCCAGACCTTAATCCCATTGAGAACTTGTGGTCGATCCTCAAGAGGCGGGTGGACAAACAAAACCCCACAAATTCTGACAAACTCCAAGCATTGATTATGCAAGAATGGGCTGCCATCAGTCAGGATGTGGCCCAGAAGTGAATTGACAGCATGCCAGGACAGATTGCAGAGGTCTTGAAAAAGAAGGGTCAACACTGCAAATATTGACTCTTTACATAAACTTAATGTAATTGTCAATCAAATCCTTTGACACTTATGGACTGCTTGTAATTACAGTGGGGGAAAAAAGTATTTAGTCAGCCACCAATTGTGCAAGTTCTCCCACTTAAAAAGATGAGAGAGGCCTGTAATTTTCATCATAGGTACACATCAACTATGACAGACAATTTGAGAAAAAAAAATCCAGAAAATTACATTGTAGGATTTTTAATGAATTTATTTGCAAATTATGGTGGTAAATAAGTATTTAGTCACCTACAAACAAGCAAGATTTCTGGCTCTCACAGACCTGTAACTTATTCTTTAATAGGCTCCTCTGTCCTCCACTCGTTACCTGTATTAATGGCACCTGTTTGAACTTGTTATCAGTATAAAAGACACCTGTCCACAACCTCAAACAGTCACACTCCAAACTCCACTATGGCCAAGACCAAAGAGCTGTCAAAGGACACCAGAAACAAAATTGTAGACCTGCACCAGGCTGGGAAGACTGAATCTGCAATAGGTGAGCGGCTTGGTTTGAAGAAATCAACTGTGGGAGCAATTATTAGGAAATGGAAGACATACTGATAATCTCCCTCGATCTGGGGCTCCACGCAAGATCTCACCCTGTGGGGTCAAAATGATCACAAGAACGGTGAGCAAAAATCCCAGAACAACACGGGGGGACCTAGTGAATGACCTGCAGAGAGCTGGGACCAAAGTAACAAAGCCTACCATCAGTAACACACTACGCCGCCAGGGACTCAAATCCTGCAGTGCCAGACGTGTCCCCCTGCTTAAGCCAGTACATGTCCAGGCCCGTCTGAAGTTTGCTAGAGTGCATTTGGATGATCCAGAAGAGGATTGGGAGAATGTCATATGGTCAGATGAAACCAAAATATAACTTTTTGGTAAAAACTCAACTCGTCGTGTTTGGAGGACAAAGAATGCTGAGTTGCATCCAAAGAACACCATACCTACTGTGAAGCATGGGGGTGGAAACATCATGCTTTGGGGCTGTTTTTCTGCAAAGGGACCAGGACGACTGATCCGTGTAAAGGAAAGAATGAATGGGGCCATGTATCGTGAGATTTTGAGTGAAAACCTCCTTCCATTAGCAAGGGCATTGAAGATGAAACGTGGCTGGGTCCCAAACACACCGCCCGGGCAACGAAGGAGTGGCTTCGTAAGAAGCATTTCAAGGTCCTGGAGTGGCCTAGCCAGTCTCCAGATCTCAACCCCATAGAAAATCTTTGGAGGGAGTTGAAAGTCCGTGTTGCCCAGCAACAGCCCCAAAACATCACTGCATGGAGGAATGGGCCAAAATACCAGCAACAGTGTGTGAAAACCTTGTGAAGACTTACAGAAAACGTTTGACCTGTGTCATTGCCAACAAAGGGTATATAACAAAGTATTGAGAAACTTTTGTTATTGACCAAATACTTATTTTCCACCATAATTTGCAAATAAATTCATTAAAAATCCTACAATGTGATTTTCTGGAAAAGAAAATTTCATTTTGTCTGTCATAGTTGACGTGTACCTATGATGAAAATTACAGGCCTCTCTCATCTTTTTAAGTGGGAGAACTTGCACAATTGGTGGCTGACTAAATACTTTTTTCCCCCACTGTATGTATGTGTGTCTTTCAGATGGGTTGGGTTAAAAGCGGAAGTCAAATTTCGGTAGGATCTTGTGTGCAATTGACCAATAAAGTAATCTTAACCTCTTAATCCTATCAATTCAATCTGGATTTTAAAAATGTTTTCACCTGTTAATACTGTAGACTTACATTCTCCAGTGTCAAATCACTGATATTGCTTGATATTGCTTGAAGCCAGTCAGTGCTTTCTGCTGCAGTGCAAAATTGTAGAATATTGGTGCTCGCTCCATCTAAGGCGCAGACCTCAAAGCTGTTCGACCTGGAGGGGTTTGAACGTTCAGGTTACGGAAGTACAGTAGGTTGAAAGCAAGTCTTGAACTAATGTGGTCAGAGGGGAAAAGCTGTCACCAAGCTGTTCTTTCACTGAAGTTAGGTCAGGCGGTGTTACAGCCGCAAATTAACATTACAGTTCTACTGCATTCACTAACCATAGCAACTAATACAGAGCATTGGGGAAATACCGTGTCCAGAGCAAGTATTCATACACTTCTGAACAGATTTCACATTCTGTAGTGTTGGAGCCTTTATTTTTGACTGATCTTTAAAATGTACTCCACACATTCTGTAGCGTCATAGCCTTTATTTTTGACTGTTCTTTACAATGTACTCCACACTTTTGTAGAGAAAGAAGAATATAGAGGAAAAAAAAAATACTGAGGCTTTAATCAAATGTAAGTGATATGCTTATTTTTACATTTGATGAGAAGTTCAGACTCAGAGCTTCAAAATGGTCAACATAAACTGTAGTTGAAGGAAACATATGCTGCTGCAAAACTTCATAAACGTGTTATCCCACATAAGAGACAAGTAGGAGAAAATGCCCTTTTGAACGATTTGGATGAGATTTTTACACTTCCTAGAGAGCTCTTCGGTGTTTTACGTCTAATCAGCATAGTTCACACCCTCTTAAGCCTTAGCCCCACCCACCCACCCACGTAAACACATGGGAGTCAGCATGGTATTGTCCTCAAGAGAGTATTCTCTCTACTAAAACCCGGCTAAAATTCAGAGCAGCAATGTTTTTGAGAGCTGTAGTGACACTTTTGCAGTTGTCCAAAGCTATTATCTTTCCAAAAAAATCTGTGGTAGCAAAGATGATCTATATACTGACCAGGAAGGAAGCCCTCATTCCTTTATAAACAGAAGCCTGTGACATGACAGGCCAATCAGGACTCATCTCCATTATCTCAGCCAATCGTGACTAGCCAGGAAGGATCCTTTCTTTCTCCCTGTATTCTGTAGCTCGGTGCTTTCTCCGTGGCTAAACTAGGCTCATAATTTAACATTTTTATTCATATTTACAGATCACATACCAGTTTGTAATTAAGGCACATTAAAGTTCACATGTTCAAGAAGGAATTTCTGAAGAATATATCTATTTTTTTTTAACGGCCCTACAGTGAAGTAGGAACTGTTGTCAAATGCCTCATATCCTGTAACCGGTCACATATGTGATTGCTACAGCACACCCATATTACTTCAGGAGCAAGTAAAAAAAAAAAAAAACAGTACATCAGACGGTTACAAATCAAGATTAAATCATATTCTGTTGCATGTCACAGATAATGACGCTAACGCTGTAAAATGGCGTACAGATGTACTGAATCCCTTTCATCACTCATATTTAATGTGATGCTTTTTGACATATATTTTTTGTGCGTTTGAAATACGCTCCAGATAAATTAGAGTCTTAGAGACAGCTGTCAATAGTATTCAACAGAAATAGCATTGCACATGACAACGACGCCAAATCAGTTTTTCTCTGATGGTTAGGCGATCACATTTATCACTTAGATCTTTAAAAAAGCGTCAAATGTTAAGCAAATCCTCCAAAGGCTGGGATGAAGTGTTGGACACCAAGCAGTGCTCATGTTCTGTAGGGGAATGTTGAGAATCATGAGGAGAATGTTCTGTAGGGGAATGTTGAGAAACATGAGGAGAATGTTCTGTAGGGGAATGTTGAGAAACATGAGGAGAATGTTCTGTAGGAGAATGTTGAGAAACATGAGGAGAATGTTCTGTAGGGGAATGTTGAGAAACATGAGGAGAATGTTCTGTAGGGGAATGTTGAGAAACATGAGGAGAATGTTGAGAAACATGAGGAGAATGTTCTGTTGGGGAATGTTGAGAAACATGAGGAGAATGTTCTGTAGGGGAATGTTGAGAAACATGAGGAGAATGTTCTGTAGGGGAATGTTGAGAAACATGAGGAGAATGTTCTGAAACATGAGGAGAATGTTCTGTTGGGGAATGTTGAGAAACATGAGGAGAATGTTCTGTTGGGGAATGTTGAGAAACATGAGGAGAATGTTCTGTTGGGGAATGTTGAGAAACATGAGGAGAATGTTCTGTAGGGGAATGTGGAGAAACATGAGGAGAATGTTCTGTAGGGGAATGTTGAGAAACATGAGGAGAATGTTCTGTTGGGGAATGTTGAGAAACATGAGGAGAATGTTCTGTTGGGGAATGTTGAGAAACATGAGGAGAATGTTCTGTAGGGGAATGTTGAGACACATGAGGAGAATGTTCTGTAGGGGAATGTTGAGAAACATGAGGAGAATGTTCTGTTGGGGAATGTTGAGAAACATGAGGAGAATGTTCTGTTGGGGAATGTTGAGAAACATGAGGAGAATGTTCTGTTGGGGAATGTTGAGAAACATGAGGAGAATGTTCTGTTGGGGAATGTTGAGAAACATGAGGAGAATGTTCTGTAGGGGAATGTTGAGAAACATGAGGAGAATGTTGAGAAACATGAGGATAATGTTCTGTTGGGGAATGTTGAGAAACATGAGGAGAATGTTCTGTAGGGGAATGTTGAGAAACATGAGGAGAATGTTCTGTTGGGGAATGTTGAGAAACATGAGGAGAATATTCTGTTGGGGAATGTTGAGAAACATTAAGAGACTGTAGAGAATGATGAAAGCACTGCAATCAACATTTGAAATAACCAGAGCTTGTACACACTCTCCATGTCTCTCAGACAAATCCGGGTTACAATGTTACAAATTAGAAAGGGCTGGCTCTTAGTAAATCCTTTTGGGAACCTTTGTTCTTCGGTTGAAAAGGCCCTTAAAACTGTGCAATGCATGTGTACAACGGGCTTGTTATAATTCTTTGTTCCACTGAGTGGTGGTGAACCATTGGTGAGTCAGAGGCAATTCTGAGGGATTCTCAATTGTAAAGTTAAGTACAAATCTTCTCGATGTGTAGGGCAGGGTGCACAGATAAATTGGGCCTATATAAAATCCCACTGGAAACATGCAGTAAGAATATCACATCAAGAGAGTGATTATAATATACAACATAGCCCTTTCGAGATAACATTATTTCAAGTAATGCAAGCCCAGTGATGGATACAGTATAGCTATACCCTGCCTGCTTGACCTGTTTCTGAGATTGCCTGGAGAGTGGAATGTTATGCTTCAACTATCACCACACTGCAGTGTGGCCCTCTAAAACTCAGACTGTCTCTGTGAGTGACAGAGCACAATAAAGATTCCATTAGTCCACAGTGTTCCATTCTTGTTGAGAATTGAGGATTACACAGAGGAAAAGGGGAAAGCAAAGGGGGGTGAGGGGACAGGATGAAATAAGAGCTCGGTAATGAATAGGTTAATCCAAATGTGGCCACCCAGGACTGTTCTGGAATACACTGTCAGCTCCAAGAGGTACTGCAGGAGTCTATCTCTCTCTTAGGGATAGCCACATGTCCTGAAGTGGAACAAATATGCCTCTTCGCTGACTAGTCATAGAGAGTATATTGAGATAAATAGAAATCATAGTGGACACCCAGGATAACAGCTGCCAGGAATATGCTGTAAAATCCAAGAGGTAAAAGGATAGTTGTGAAATTAATCCAAGAGGAAGAAGATGGATAGCTGTGATACTAATCCAAGAGGAAGAAGATGGATAGCTGTGATACCAATCCAAGAGGAAGAAAATGGATAGCTGTGATACCAATCCAATAGGAAGAAAATGGATAGCTGTGATACCAATCCAATAGGAAGAAGATGGATAGCTGTGATACCAATCCAAGAGGAAGAAGATGGATAGCTGTGATACTAATCCAAGAGGAAGAAGATGGATAGCTGTGATACCAATCCAATAGGAAGAAGATGGATAGCTGTGATACCAATCCAAGAGGAAGAAGATGGATAGCTGTGATACCAATCCAATAGGAAGAAGATGGATAGCTGTGATACCAATCCAATAGGAAGAAGATGGATAGCTGTGATACCAATCCAATAGGAAGAAGATGGATAGCTGTGATACCAATCCAATAGGAAGAAGATGCATAGCTGTGATACCAATCCAAGAGGAAGCTGTCAAAATGTGTTCCTATAGGGACTACCCTTTCAGGTTATAAATAGCACCTTTTCATCTAAGAGTGCATGTCCAGGAACAGCAGAATTTGCCTCATCTGTTTACTAGTCAGAGGAAGTACATGGAGATAGAAATAGAACCACGCCGTAGGGCACTCAACTTCAGCATCATTAATGTGAGAGATCTGTACTCAACTTCAGCATCATTAATGTGAGAAATCTGTACTCAACTTCAGCATCATTAATGTGAGAGATATGTACTCAACTTCAGCATCATTAATGTGAGAGATCTGTACTCAACTTCAGCATCATTAATGTGAGAGATCTGTACTCAACTTCAGTATCATTAATGTGAGAGATCTGTAATCAGCTTCAGCATCATTAATGTGAGAGAAATGTACTCAACTTCAGCATCATTAATGTGAGAGATCTGTACTCAACTTCAGCATCATTAATGTGAGAGATCTGTACTCAACTTCAGCATCATTAATGTGAGAGATCTGTAATCAGCTTCAGCATCATTAATGTGAGAGAAATGTACTCAACTTCAGCATCATTAATGTGAGATATCTGTACTCAACTTCAGCATCATTAATGTGAGAGATCTGTACTCAACATCAGCATCATTAATGTGAGAGATCTGTAATCAGCTTAAGCATCATTAATGTGAGAGATCTGTACTCAGCTTCAGCATCATTAATGTGAGAGAAATGTACTAAACTTCAGCATCATTAATGTGAGAGATCTGTACTCAACTTCAGCATCATTAATGTGAGAGATCTGTAATCAGCTTCAGCATCATTAATGTGAGAGAAATGTACTCAACTTCAGCATCATTAATGTGAGATATCTGTACTCAACATCAGCATCATTAATGTGAGAGATCTGTAATCAGCTTAAGCATCATTAATGTGAGAGATCTGTACTCAGCTTCAGCATCATTAATGTGAGAGAAATGTACTAAACTTCAGCATCATTAATGTGAGATATCTGTACTCAACTTCAGCATCATTAATGTGAGAGATCTGTACTCAGCTTTAGATCAAATCAAATCAAATCAAATTTTATTGGTCACATGCGCCGAATACAACAAGTGCAGACATTACAGTGAAATGCTTACTTACAGCCCTTAACCAACAGTGCGTTTATTTTAAACAAAAAAAGTAAGAATAAAACAACAACAAAAAAAAAGTGTTGAGAAAAACAAAGAGCAGAAGTAAAATAAAGTGACAGTAGGGAGGCTATATATACAGGGGGGTAACGGTGCAGAGTCAATGTGCGGGGGGCACCGGCTAGTTGAGGTAGTTGAGGTAATATGTACATGTGGGTAGAGTTAAAGTGACTATGCATAAATACTTAACAGAGTAGCAGCAGCGTAAAAAGGATGGGGTGGGGGGCAGTGCAAATAGTCCGGGTAGCCATGATTAGCTGTTCAGGAGTCTTATGGCTTGTGGGTAGAAGCTGTTGAGAAGTCTTTTGGACCTAGACTTGGCACTCCGGTACCGCTTGCCGTGCGGTAGCAGAGAGAACAGTCTATGACTAGGGTGGCTGGAGTCTTTGACAATTTTGAGGGCCTTCCTCTGACACCGCCTGGTATAGAGGTCTTGGATGGCAGGGAGCTTTGCCCCAGTGATGTACTGGGCCGTACGCACTACCCTCTGTAGTGCCTTGCGGTCAGAGGCCAAGCAGTTGCCATACCAGGCGGTGATGCAACCAGTCAGGATGCTCTCGATGGTGCAGCTGTAGAATTTTTTGAGGATCTGAGGACCCATGCCAAATCTTTTAGTCTCCTGAGGGGGAATAGGCTTTGTCGTGCCCTCTTCACGACTGTCTTGGTGTGCTTGGACCATGATAGTTCGTTGGTGATGTGGACACCAAGGAACTTGAAGCTCTCAACCTGTTCCACTACAGCCCCGTCGATGAGAATGGGGGCGTGCTCAGTCCTCTTTTTTTTCCTGTAGTCCACAATCATCTCCTTTGTCTTGGTCACGTTGAGGGAGAGGTTGTTGTCCTGGCACCACACGGCCAGATCTCTGACCTCCTCCCCATAGGCTGTCTCATCGTTGTCGGTGATCAGGCCTACCACTGTTGTGTCGTCGGCAAACTTAATGATGGTGTTGGAGTCGTGCCTGGCCATGCAGTCATGGGTGAACAGAGAGTACAGGAGGGGACTGAGCACGCACCCCTGAGGGGCCCCCGTGTTGAGGATCAGTGTGGCAGATGTGTTGTTACCTACCCTTACCACCTGGGGGGCGGCCCGTCAGGAAGTCCAGGATCCAGTTGCAGAGGGAGGTGTTTAGTCCCAGGATCCTTAGCTTAGTGATGAGCTTAGAGGGCACTATGGTGTTGAATGCTGAGCTGTAGTCAATGAATAGCATTCTCACGTAGGTGTTCCTCTTGTCCAGGTGGGAAAGGGCAGTGTGGAGTGCGATAGAGATTGCATCATCTGTGGATCTGTTGGGGCGGTATGCAAATTGGAGTGGGTCTAGGGTTTCTGGGATTATGCTGTTGATGTGAGCCATGACCAGTCTTTCAAAGCACTTCATGGCTACAGACGTCAGTGCCACGGGTCGGTAGTCATTTAGGCAGGTTATCTTAGAGTTCTTGGGCACGGGGACTATGGTGGTCTGCTTGAAACATGTTGGTATTACAGACTCGGTCAGGGACATGTTGAAAATGTCAGTGAAGACACTTGCCAGTTGGTCAGCACATGCTCGGAGTACACGCCCTGGTAATCCGTCTGGCCCAGCGGCCTTGTGAATGTTGACTTGCTTAAAAGTCTTACTCACATCGGCTACGGAGAGCGTGATCACATAGTCGTCCGGAACAGCTGGTGCTCTCATGCATGCTTCAGTGTTGCTTGCCTCGAAGCGAGCATAGAAGTGGTTTAGCTCGTCTGGTAGGCTTGTGTCACTGGGCAGCTCGCGGCTGTGCTTCCCTTTGTAGTCTGTAATAGTTTTCAAGCCCTGCCACATCCGACGAGCGTCAGAGCCAGTGTAGTATGATTCAATCTTAGACCTGTGTTGACTCTTTGCCTGTTTGATGGTTCGTCGGAGGTCATAGCGGGATTTCTTATAAGCTTCCGGGTTAGAGTCCCGTTCCTTGAAAGCGGCAGCTCTACCCTTTAGCTCAGTGCGGATGTTGCCTGTAATCCATGGCTTCTGGTTGGGGTATGTACGTACGGTCACTGTGGGGACGACATCATCGATGCACTTATTGATGAAGCCAGTGACTGATGTGGTGTACTCCTCAATGCTGTCTGAAGAATCCCGGAACATGTTCCAGTCTGTGCTAGCAAAACAGTCCTGTAGCTTGGCATCTGCGTCATCTGACCACTTTTTTATTAACCGAATCACTGGTGCTTCCTGCTTCAGTTTTTGCTTATAAGCAGGAATCAGGAGGATAGAGTTATGGTCAGATTTGCCAAATGGAGGGCGAGGGAGAGCTTTGTATGCGTCTCTGTGTGTGGAGTAAAGATGGTCTAGAGTTTTTTTCCCTCTGGTTGCACATTTGACATGCTGGTAGAAATTAGGTAGAACGGATTTAAGTTTCCCTGCATTAAAGTCCCCGGCCACTAGGAGCGCTGCATCTGGATGAGCGTTTTCCTGTTGATTAATGGCCTTGTACAACTCATTCAGTGCAATCTTAATGCCAGCATTGGTTTGTGGTGGTAAATAGACAGCTATGAAAAATATAGCTGAAAACTCTCTTGGTAAATAGTGTGGTCTACAGCTTATCATAAGATACTCTACCTCAGGCGAGCAAAACCTCGAGACTTCCTTAGTATTTGATTTTGTACACCAGCTGTTGTTTACAAATATACAGAGACCGCCACCCTTTGTCTTACCGGAGCCAGCCGTTCTGTCCTGCCGATGTAGCGTGTAGCCTGCTAGCTGAATGGTATCATTGTTGTCGTTCAGCCACGACTCCGTGAAACATAAGATATTACAGTTTTTAATGTCCCGTTGGTAGGATAACCGTAATCTTAAATCGTCAATTTTATTCTCAAAAGATTGAACGTTGGCTAATAGTATTGATGGGAGAGGCAGTTTACTCGCTCGCCGTCGGATCTTACAAGGCACCCCGACCTACGTCCACGATATCTCCGTCTCTTCCTCAGGCGAATGACGGGGATCTGGGCCTTGCCGGGTGTCTGTAGAATATCCTTCGCGTCCGACTCGTTGAAGAAAAAGTCTTCGTCCAATGCGAGGTGAGTAATCGCTGTCCTGATATCCAGAAGCTCTTTTTGGTTATAAGAGACGATGGCATAAACATTATGTACAAAATAAATTACAAATAACGCGGAAAAACACACATAATAGTACAATTGGTTAGAGGGCTGTAAAACGGCAGCCATCTTCTCCGGCGCTGTTTACTGACGTACTTGCTTTAGATGGTGGGGTTAATGATGTACATGGTGGGGATAATGATGTACATGGTGGGGATAATGATGTAGTTGGTGGGGATAATGATGTAGATGGTGGGGATAATGATGTAGATGGTGGGGATAATGTGGTAGATGGTGGGGATAATGATGTAGATGGTGTGGATAATGATGTAGATGGTGTGGATAATGATGTAGATGGTGGGGATAATGATGTAGATGATGGGGATAATGATGTAGATGGTGGGGATAATGATGTAGTTGGTGGGGATAATGATGTAGATGGTAGGGATAATAATGTAGATGTGGGGATAATGATGTAGTTGGTAGGGATAATGATGTAGATGGTGTGGATAATGATGTAGATGGTGGGGATAATGATGTAGATGATGGGGATAATGATGTAGTTGGTGGGGATAATAATGTAGATGTGGGGATAATGATGTAGTTGGTGGGGATAATGATGTAGATGGTGTGGATAATGATGTAGATGGTGGGGATAATGATGTAGATGATGGGGATAATGATGTAGTTGGTGGGGATAATGATGTAGATGTGGGGATAATGATGTAGTTGGTGGGGATAATGATGTAGATGGTGTGGATAATGATGTAGTTGGTGGGGATAATGATGTAGATGGTGTGGATAATGATGTAGTTGGTGGGGATAATGATGTAGATGGTGGGGATAATGATGTAGATGATGGGGATAATGATGTAGTTGGTGGGGATAATGATGTAGATGTGGGGATAATGATGTAGTTGGTGGGGATAATGATGTAGATGTGGGGATAATGATGTAGTTGGTAGGGATAATGATGTAGTTGGTGGGGATAATGATGTAGTTGGTGGGGATAATGATGTAGTTGGTGGGGATAATAATGTAGATGGTGGGGATAATGATGTAGTTGGTGGGGATAATGATGTAGTTGGTGGGGATAATTATGTAGTTGGTGGGGATAATGATGTAGATGGTGGGGATAATGATGTAGATGGTGGGGATAATGATGTAGGTGGTGGGGATAATAATGTAGGGGGTGGGGATAATAATGTAGATGGTGGGGATAATGATGTAGAGAGAGAGAAAGATCTTGTTCACAGATTAGTCATGTTTACATGCACATCCTGAAAAAAAACAATCAGTTATTCAACGTTAGTTATGCCATGTTGTCAACTCCAATAACACTAATAAGGCCTCATCCTTAATTAGATTGAACTCATCAAATGGAATATCTGCAATCAAGAAATTGATTGCATCAGCCTGTCTTGTGTTTATTATAAATCTTCCAATTAATATGCCTTCATAGATTATTTTTGAGTGCCAGATTATTACTTCTTATAAAATATGTAAACTCAATATCGTCTTCATTAATTAAGCTTGAAAAGTGTGATTATGAATCAAACACCATAATGCATCATTTGGTATCAGGTTGTGACTAACAGCGATAATTTATTTGAGTTTTAAGGTACCCATTGATTACTACTTTATTCATTGGGTCGCTAGAGGACTGCGATATCTCTTACATCACATTATCTGGCAGGAGGAAGGAAGGAAAATAACGTTTGTTGGGATTTCCTGCATTCATTTCACATTGTTTATATCTCTAGAATAACTAATTCGAATTTGAAACCCCACCTCTTTAAGGAATACCTGGGATAGGATAAAGTAATCCTTCTACCCCCCCCTTACCCCAACCCAAACCCCAACCCAAAAACAAAAAAAACAAAAAAAACATTGTAAAGTGGTGATCCCACTGGCTATAAGGTGAATGCACCTATTTGTAAGTCGCTCTGGATAAGAGCGTCTGCTAAATGACGTAAATGTAAATGTAATTCAGTGTGCTAAAGTCAAACCTTCCCATCATGCTTCACTGTCTGGGCCCTGCTGCATTGCTGACCTTGCATGCCTGTGCATAGATATTGGAGTTAACACCCTCTCAGCTAAATGAAAAGTGCTTGCAAAGCCAACAGCAGCGCTTGGTGAACTGTGCGCCTCAGAGGTGAATTACATCACACAGGATTATCTTACCTTAATTTATCCGTTCCGGCTTTGTATCTGGAGACTCGGCCCATCAACAAGGGTAGGTCCACTGCATCCAGCCAGCGCTTCTCGTACTTTGGTTCATTAGCCGAGGGTTTGGAGGGCGAGGATGGAGCCTACATGGGTCAAATGAAGAAGGCAGTGAGGGTCTCCTCTCATTCACTGGCTAGGTCACTATGATCAGTGTTCATTCAAAGGGCATTCTAAAAACAACGTCCTACTTTCAGTCCCTTTTGCATTACCTAGTGAGCACATCTTTAACTTACCATGTTCTGGGATATCACAATGGCATTTACCCATATGTCAATCATAGTACCTGGCACATATTCTTGCACAAATAATTTTGCTTTCCCTCTGAGCTAAGGCTATAACCAATTGTGGCTACTTTCCACAGCAAACGATTCTCCATTGTTCAGTTTATGTAGAGACGCTCAATAATTACACTTGACTATACTTTCAAGTTGAGTGATAGTATTCCATTTCTTGTAATCCTCTATCTGCATGTCAACGCAGATTAGAGTGACGAGGTTTCTGCTTTCACCAAGGATGTGGGGAAACAAGAGCTAAGCTGTCACGTCTACTCCCCCTCTGGCCTCTAGATCACCAGGCTGCTGTTTATTACACACACACCTGTCACCATCGTTACACGCACCAGCGCCTCATCAGACTCACCTGGACTCCATCACCTTCCTGATTACCTCCCCTATATATATATGTCACTCCCATTGGTTCCTTCTCTAGGTGTTATTGATCCTGTTACTCTGTTCCTGTCTGTACGCTACTCTTGTTTTGTTCCATGTTTTATTTATCATTAAATGCACTCCCTGTACTTGCTTCCTGACTCCCAGCGTACATTGTTACACACGCGTGTCCTTCATATAATTCCCTCTTCCATAGCTTGTGATATTTCGGAGGTGAAAAAATACCAAAGCGTAATTATCTGGAGGCATGTAAATTAATCAATAGGAAGACCTCCTGGGGGCAATGAGAGGAAAACACTGTCAATCATTTCAATTTTGACGGCACCTAGAAGAGATGACAAGCTTAGAGAATTATAATCACCTGCAGGCAAGCAAACAAGAATGCTAAAGGAGGGGGGGAAACTGTCTGGGATAATACTTTTTTGGGTGTTAACTAAGCAATTACAGAGCAGCATGTTTTCCAACCAGTTTCAGCTACCTCCATCAGTTGCAGGGAGAATGTCACTAAAGGTCACTCTACCATGGGTTTCAGAATGAGGTCACTAAAGGTCACTCCACCATGGGTTTCAGAATGAGGTCACTAAAGGTCACTCCACCATGGGTTTCAGAGTGAGGTCACTAAAGGTCACTCCACCATGGGTTTCAGAATGAGGTCACTAAAGGTCACTCCACCATGGGTTTCAGAATGAGGTCACTAAAGGTCACTCCACCATGGGTTTCAGAGTGAGGTCACTAAAGGTCACTCCACCATGGGTTTCAGAATGAGGTCACTAAAGGTCACTCCACCATGGGTTTCAGCATGAGGTCACTAAAGGTCACTCCACCATGGGTTTCAGCATGAGGTCACTAAAGGTCACTCCACCATGGGTTTCAGAATGAGGTCACTAAAGGTCACTCCACCATGGGTTTCAGAATGAGGTCACTAAAGGTCACTCCACCATGGGTTTCAGAATGAGGTCACTAAAGGTCACTCCACCATGGGTTTCAGAATGAGGTCACTAAAGGTCACTCCACCATGGGTTTCAGAATGAGGTCACTAAAGGTCACTCCACCATGGGTTTCAGCATGAGGTCACTAAAGGTCACTCCACCATGGGTTTCAGTTTCTAGTATACATGGTGCAACGCTGTTTACTGCTATATTATATCATTCTACAGAAGAAACCAAACAATCTAAAACATGTCATGTCATTTATGTCCTGCTTCCTCACTATGAAAAACACTAGAAGATGCATAATTGATAGTGCATTGAAAAAGACCACGTATAAAAAACAAATGCTTTGAATAATAAAAACAATATACACTCCTGATATTGAACGATCCAGTGATCCAACGTGTGACGAGGTGTGAAAGAAGGAGTCAGGCGCAGGAGGGAAAAATACCAAAGTCCAGAGTTTAAATTAATTTGCATAAATCAAACGCCCCAAGCGTCAAACAAAACTGTACAAGGGAAAACATCCACCTTGGCAATAACACAGTGAAATGTAGCTCAACCGAGCTACACGCTCTCACAACCAAACAATCACTCACAAAGACAAGGGGAACAGAGGGAACACGTATACACATACTAATTAGGGGAATGAGCACCAGGTGTGTGTGATTGACAAGACATGACAAGTGGAGTGATGAGAATGGGATCGGCAGTAGCTAGTACTCCGGTGACGACGAACGCCTTAGCCTGCCCAAACCAGGAGGGGGGGCAGCCTCGGAGGAAGTCGTGACAGTACACCCCCCCGAAGCGCGGCTCCAGCAGTGTGTCGACCCCGGCCTCGGGGACGGCCAGGAGGATGCGGAGCAGGGCGAGTCGGATGGCGACGGTGGAAATCCCTCAACAGGGAGGGATCGAGGTTGTCCCGCCTTGGGACCCAGCACCTATCCTCCGGACCGTACCCCTCCCGACGCCTCGAATCCAGGATGGAACGGACCGAGTACCCCGGGGCCCCCTCAATGTCCAGAGGAGTTGGAGGAACCTCCCGTACCTCAGACTCCTGGAGCGGACCATCTACCACCGGCCTGAGGAGAGACACATGAAACGAGGGGTTGATGCGGTAATCAGGGGGGAGTAACAACCTGTATGTCACCTCGTTGATTCTCCTAAGGACTTTAAACGGCCCCACAAACCGCGAGCTCAGCTTCCGGCAGGGCAGGCGGAGGGGCAGATTCCGGGTCGAAAGCCAGACCCGAGCCCAGCTGGACACTGCGGTGGAGATGGATCTGTGCGCTATATCTGCGTCCATCGCCCATACTACCGGCGCCACAATGCATGAGGCCGGGAGTATGGGGGTGTTGTCTCTGGGCCTCTCCTCTGTGTCATACAGCCGAGACAGTGCATCTGCCTTCACGTTCTTCGTACCCGGAATGTATGAGAGTGTGAAATCAAACCGGGTGAAGAAGAGGGCCCACCTGGCCTGGCGAGGATTCAGCCTCCTCGCTGCCCGAATGTACTCCAGGTTATGGTGGTCTGTCCAGACGAGGAAAGGGTGTTTCGCCCCTTCGAGCCAATGTCTCCACACCGTCAAGGCTCGGACAACAGCCAACAGCTCCCAATCACCAACGCCGTAGTTCTGCTCCGCCGAGCTGAGCTTCTTAGAGAAGAAGGCACAGGGGCGGAGCTTGGGTGGCGTGCCCGAGCGTTGGGATAAGACAGCTCCTATCCCTACCTCGGACGCATCCACCTCCACTACGAACGGTAGTGATGGATCGGGGTGAGCCAGTACCGGGGCTGAGGTGAACAGATTGGCAATCTACTGAATGCCAAATCAGCCTCATCAGACCAGCGGAGCCGGGACGGCCCACCCTTCAACAAGGAGGTAATGGGAGCTGCGACCTTGCCAAAACCCCGGATAAACCTTCGATAGTAGTTGGCAAAGCCAAGGAAGCGCTGCACCTCCTTTACCGTGGTTGGAGTCAGCCAATTACGCACGGCTGCAATGCGGTCTCCCTCATCTCCACACCTGTGGTGGTAATGCGATACACCTAGACACCTACCCGGACACTCACGCGACCACCCCGTAAGAACCCTCTGCGGCCATGAGAAATTGGGGTTGTGAAGAGCTAACCATGGGATACCCAAGACTACAGGGTAACCAGGTGATCTGCTCATGTTTCTCCTGCGTAATCATGGTGACTGGTACAGTAACTTCCTTAACCAACCCGGACCCTAATGGTCGACTATCTAGTGCTCTGATGGGGAGTGGAATGGTTAGGGGAACCAATGAAATGCCTTGATGGTGTGCAAATGCCCCGTCCATAAAATTCCCAGCTGCGCCTGAATCGACTAGCACCTTACACTGGGAAACTACCAGGTGATCTGGAAAGGAGATAGATAAAGTACCCTGCCTCCCGCCTCCAGACCCAAAAGAACGTTGACTGCGACGTGAGGTGGATTGTCCCTTCGTGCCTGACAGTGGCACTGTCGCTGTCCTCCTGCGCTCTCTCGACTGGCGGCTCCCCCCAGCTCCATCTGCTCAGGGTCAGAGTCGTCCGGAGTGGGAACTGGCAGACCCCTACCAGGACATCCTCTGGCTGCTAGTAGATTGTCCAGCCGGATGGCCATGTCCACCAGTTGGGAGAACGATAGCATGGCATCCCGGCAGGCTAGCTCCCGTCGGACGTCCTCCCTTAGGTTGCACCGGAAATGGTCTATCAAGGCCCGCTCGTTCCACCTGGACCCCGCTGCCAGCGTCCGGAACTCCAGCGCGTAGTCCTGAGCGGTCCTTGTCCCCTGCCTTAGATTAACCAGTCGTTCGCCCGCCTCTCGACCCTCAGGCGGGTGATCAAAAACGGCCCGAAAGAGGCGAGCAAATTCCCCGTAGTTCTCCAACGTGGCATCTCCCTCGTTCCATACCGCATTGGCCCACTCCAGGGCTCTCCCACAAAGGCAGGAAACGAGGACGGATACCTTCTCCCGCTCCCGGGGCTCTGGCCTGATGCTGGAGAAATACAACTCCAGTTGGAGTAGGAATCCCTTACATCGCGCTGCAGTCCCGTCAAACGCCGGTGGCCGGGATATCTGGATCCCTCCAGGGGCTGGGGTGTAGGTGGCTGGATCCGGTTGTCCAGCTGGTCTCGATAGATCGGATCTTCTCCTCTCCATCGAGGAATGCTCCTGGACCCTTGCCACCACTCCAGGCATGCGGTCTTCTCCTGCTGACTCCATATCAGATCAGGTGAGTGATTCTGTGACGAGGTGTGAAAGAAGGAGTCAGGCGCAGGAGGTAAAATACCAAAGTCCAGAGTTTAATCCGTTTGCATAAATCAAACGCCCCAAGCGTCAAAAACAAAACTGTACAAGGGAAAACATCCACCTTGGCAATAACACAGTGAAATGTAGCTCAACCGAGCTACACGCTCTCACAACCAAACAATCACTCACAAAGACAAGGGGAACAGAGGGAACACGTATACACATACTAATTAGGGGAATGAGCACCAGGTGTGTGTGATTGACAAGACATGACAAGTGGAGTGATGAGAATGGGATCGGCAGTAGCTAGTACTCCGGTGATGACGAACGCCGAAGCCTGCCCGAACCAGGAGGGGGGGGCAGCCTTGGCGGAAGTCGTGACACAACGTGACGTGAGCAGTTTGTTGTGGCTTCAAGGTAGATTTTCCTTTGCATGTTTTTAAACTCGCAAGGGTATTTTTTCGTGAGGAAACTGGCCAGCTAATCGTATTTGTCAGCCACCTGCCCTCTCAACCTCAGAATTGACTGTAGAGAACCCAGCCAGCTAACCCATTATGTCACATTAAGTCAGAATATATTATCCCACCGTTGAAATGAGCACGTGAATAAAATGGGAATACAGGGATAATGCAGTCCACAAAGCTCAGTGCTCCAGGATAGTCCTGCTCTTCTCTAGCTGTTATTGAAGACAACAGACTGAACAGACGCGGGGCTAGATCGCCTTCTGACATCCTGCCTGCTCATGCCAAATATTTCATGTTCAAAGACTATCAGGGAATGAAGTATTTTTGTGAATTGAATCAGCTGCACTCATTGATATTAAAGCTTATGTTCAGTCAGGCATCCATACTGATGTTAACAAAACATGAATATGTAGCTGGCCTTTTGTAAGAAGGTCCATCTGCATGGCAGGAAATGTGCATGCTGGGAAAAGATTCTGCAGTGTTTTAGGCTGGGGACATTCAGATCACTGTATTTGTATTTATTTTGGATCCCCATTACTCTTCCTGGGGTCCAGCAAAATTAAGGCAGTTATACAATTTTTTTAAACATCACAATACATTCACAACAGATTTCACAACAGATTAAGTGTGTGCCCACATTAAGTGAAGAATGTAGGATGGGAAATCAGGCACAATCTAGCTGCAAGACAAGAAAAAAGTTGGCAAGCAACGCTGCATTTCCCATCTGTATATTATATATTTACATTAAGATATTTAAGCAGCTACATTTGTTTACCATGTACCAACAGTCTCGGTTTCAATACTACGCTCAGGTTCCCCTACTCCAAATCAAATCAAATGTTATTGGTCGCATACACATATTTAGCAGATGTTATTGCGTGTGTAGTGAAATGCTTGTGTTCCTAGCTCCAACGGTGCAGTGGTATCTAACACATACACATACATCTAAAAGTAAAATAATGGAATTAAGAAATATAGAAAATATTAGGATGAGCAATGTCAAAGTCCGGATATACTATATATATATATACACACACACACACACTGTACATGTATATATGATGGGGTGTATAGACATTATATGGATAGAATATGTAGTATATAGTCTGGATATACTGTATATATATATATATATATATATATATATATATATATACACACTGTACATGTATATAAGATGGGGTGTATAGACATTATGGACAGTATATGGATAGAATATGTAGTATATAGTCTGGATATACTGTATATATATATATATATATATATATATATATATATATATATATATATATATATACAGTGAGGGAAGAAAGTATTTGATCCCCTGCTGATTTTGTATGTTTGCCCACTGACAAAGACATGACCAGTCTATAATTTTAATGGTAGGTTTATTTGAACAGTGAGAGATAGAATAACAACAACAAAAAATCCAGAAGAACGCATGTCAAAAATGTTATAAATTGATTTGCATTTTAATGAGGGAAATAAGTATTTGACCCCTCTGCAAAACATGACTTGGTACTTGGTGGCAAAACCCCCATCTGTATATTATATATTTACATTAAGATATTTAAGCAGCTACATTTGTTTACCATGTACCAACAGTCTCGGTCTCAATACACCGTCTGACCTCTGTGATTGTTGGCCATCACAGAGGTCAGACGTTTCTTGTAGTTGGCCACCAGGTATGCACACATCTCAGGAGGGAATTTGTCCCACTCCTCTTTGCAGATCGTCTCCAAGTCATTAAGGTTTCGAGGCTGACGTTTGGCAACTCGAAACCTTCAGCTCCCTCCACAGATTTTCTATGGGATTAAAGATCTGGAGACTGGCTAGGCCACTCCAGGACCTTAATGTGCTTCTTCTTGAGCCACTCCTTTGTTGCCTTGGCCGTGTGTTTTGGGTCATTGTCATGCTGGAATACCCATCCACTGTACATGTATATATGATGGGGTGTATAGACATTATGGACAGTATATGGATAGAATATGTAGTTTATCTGAAGAATGGTATACAGTGTGTACAGCAATGGTTAAATAGGATGAGCCATGACTAAAATACAGTATATACATATGAAGTGGGTAAAACAGTATGTAAACATTACTCCATTGCATCACAGATGTCTGTCCAGGGGAGAGTGATGTTGCTAGGAAATGAGACTACCATCTGCTGCCCCCCCCCCACCACCTCCCTTCAAGCTCCTCCTTTTAACATGGAAACTCTGCAGCTGAGTGACGTGAGTCACATGTCATCTCTGTAGCATGTATGCTACCTATCCTCTCTGGGATTCCATAGGAGGGGTCACAACAGTTTCCTGTACACCAAAGTAGTCTCTGTCATACCCACTAATGCTACAGAACTTGGAGCTGTTATGAACAGGGGCGACGGTACTTCAGGGCTGAGGAAGGCAATGTGACTTTGTGATGCTAAACTCACTCTGACTAGCTGCCATCTCCTTCATTGGCTCACTGCCAAGTGAGTGTGGTTGTAGCAATTCTTTTGTTTATTTCCGAGCATTGTGCTTTAATCTTGCTATGAGGTCACTGAAGGATTCCTGACACCTGTCAACTTCCATCCTCGTCTCCTCCCTCAGTCTAAACCAGACATCTCTGGTGTCAGGAATCCTTCAGTGACCTCATAGCAAGATTAAAGCACAATGCTCGGAAATAAACAAAGAATTGCTACAACCATACTCACTTGGCAGTGAGCCAATGAAGGAGATGGCAGCTAGTCATAGTGAGCTTAGCATCACACAGTGACATTGCCTTCCTCAGCCCTGAAGTACAAACCAGATATTGGGAGCTTTCTAAAATTGTCAGTGTGTATTAATGTGACATTAATGCATGATACTGGAATCACAAGCTCATTTAATGTAAGAAAAACAATGCCATTTCATAAAGGTTTACTTACTGTGTTGGTAGAATTCCCATTTAAATGTAAACCACTGTCAAATAGTGGTGAAGAGACTCTGCTACTTTGACCACTCTGTGATACAGGAGAGCCTGAAAACCATGAGAGCAAATGTTATATATTGTTGAAACATGAAATACTTAATGTGCTCAGCCTCAGAATCAGCCTCACCTTTATTCTCCAGGCACATGTACATACACTCAGAAAGTGATTTAGTGAAATGGTGCTGCCACAGTAAACAGAATCAACAGACAGGATTTATAAACGATAAACATTATATACAATATGCAGACAGCCTTGTTGCCGCAATCCACAAGTTTACAAACTAAAACAAACAAAAAAAACACACGAGCAGTGACCGAACACCACGGCTGCCTCTCTGGGCACCTCAGGTATCAGAACACCACGGCTGCCTCCCTGGGCACCTCAGGTATCAGAACACCACGGCTGCCTCTCTGGGCACCTCAGGTATCAGAACACCACGGCTGCCTCCCTGGGCACCTCAGGTATCAGAACACCACGGCTGCCTCCCTGGGCACCTCAGGTATCAGAACACCACGGCTGCCTCTCTGGGCACCTCAGGTATCAGAACACATTGACCTCTCTGGGCACCTCAGGTATCAGAACACATTGACCTCTCTGGGCACCTCAGGTATCAGAACACCACGGCTGCCTCCCCAGTCAGTAGAGAATCTAAAGAGGGCCTTGTGCTAGTATGTCTTGTCAAAAGCATTGGGTCCCTAGCCTGGGACCCGGACCATGTGGTGCATTAGCACAGCGAAGAATACCACTAGGTCTAATGGAGCTCTACTTCCTCTCTCATACAACCAATCAGCATAAAGCTCAACCGCTTCATTGTTGACTCACCAAGCCGACAACTTCAAAGGACCATTTCCAGACTCATTATGTAGCCGTTGCTAGTTCGCCAGCAATATGGCTGCTAGGATTCTGGACAACAAAGCTATTGGGTGTCAACCTCGTTATCACATTGTTAAAAACAGACCAAAAAACATTCACTGTAACAGCAGAATACACCACCAGCCTGTTGACATTCTGTCTCCTGCGTGCTGCAGGCCAGGCAGGGAGGCCAACAGAGACAAAAGCAGTTCTCTGATATGACATTAACTCGGCACTGAAGTGCCAGCTACTGTTTGAATCAATCGTCTACAGACAACAGCAGCCCTCAGTTAGATCAGCTGCCACAGGAAGACGTACGAGCATGACTTCAGGCCATTGGTTGAGTCAAAAAATGACCAGACGACAGTCAACCGACTAACAGCTTCACTTGAGCATCCTTCTCCATTTTTTCGAATGCATAGTTACAGCACAGAATACCACATGCACATGTAATGGTAATGGTGCTTCCACTCAGAACTCTTACCCAGTGGTAGCTTTAAAAAAGACGGAACTTCCCTGAGATACCGAACAGTGATGGTGACTTCATCCCCAGCAGTCCGCAAGAGATGAACCTGACGGGGGGGGGGGCAAGAGAGAGAGAATTCTCTCAGATGAATAAAATAGCCATCTACAAGTCCATGTAACTGTAAGAGGACGCGACACATCATAAATACAGAATATGCAATCAGCAGTTCACCCTGTCTAATTACACACAGTACTATATCTTCAAATACAGCCTTTCATTTGCTAGTGAGAAGCTGGCAACATACAAGAAAACAATGGAAGGTCATTTCCCTCTCCGTGTCTGGGATCAGACAACCCCATTTTCTGATTGGTAGAGGGTATTTGCACTTGGTATGGCACAGACTGAGCCAAGTCAGGAAATAAGGTTATTTTTTCTTAGCAGCAGGCCTACAAATATGCAAATGTTCATGCTTATTTTCGGTTATGTATCCAAATGAAAGCCTTTCCAATGACACTGCAAGAGTGATACAATGACAAAACTACCATAAGCTATTGTCTACAATTAATTTATTCTACTTCTTCCCAACAACATCAATTGTTCCTATTTTTGCTATAGCCTGCTACTATTAAGACAGCTTGGCTTTATACACTTTAAGTTTTTCTAAGTGAAATTGCTCATGAGGTCTCAGAAGTTCTGGAGGTGAATAGAAGAGAACGGCTGTTAGGACCTACGCAGAGAGAGGTAGAGAGAGAGACAGAGAGACAGAGAGAGAAAAGAGAGCGAGAGAGAAAAGAGAGCGAGAAAAGAGAGAGAGAGGGAGAGAGAAAAGAGAGAGAGAGGGAGAGAGAAAAGAGAGAGAGAGGGAGAGAGAAAAGAGAGAGAGGGGGAGAGACAGAGAGACAGAGAGAGAAAAGAGAGCGAGAGAGAAAAGAGAGCGAGAAAAGAGAGAGAGAGGGAGAGAGAAAAGAGAGAGAGAGGGAGAGAGAAAAGAGAGAGAGGGGGAGAGAGAAAAGAGAGAGAGAGGGAGAGAGAAAAGAGAGAGAGAGGGAGAGAGAAAAGAGAGAGAGAGGGAGAGAGAAAAGAGAGAGAGGGAGAGAGAAAAGAGAGAGAGAGGGAGAGAGAAAAGAGAGAGAGAGGGAGAGAGAAAAGAGAGAGAGAGGGAGAGAGAAAAGAGAGAGAGAGGGAGAGAGGGGAGAGAGGGGAGAGAGAGAAGAGAGAGAAGAGAGAGAAAGAGAGAGAATCACTGATGAATCACAGCTCTCTTAGGAGCTCAATTTCCATGCAGCCTTTGTGTGATGAATCTACTCCATATCGATTTGTCACAATCCAGACTAGAAAACAAAACAAACTAAATTAGTCTCCTGTATGAAATGACAGAGCTCTGCTCGCTTGACGAAGCATGTCTCCGTTTTGCGCAATCACAGGGAAAATATTATTCTCTTAAATCTCTGGAAAAGATTACATGTGACAATGTCTGTGCAGAAGCCGATTCAATTATACTCACAACTTCTTCATGACTACAATTTTCGACATTGATGCCGTTGATCTAAACAGAGGAAATAAGAAAGGATGAAGAACAAAACCCTGGTTTAGAAATGAAACTCCATGGCAACTACATTGACCTTGGCATATGTAAGTGATGCAAATGGATGCAATCTAGTTTTGCTTTTGGACATGAGGAAGACGAGGAACTGCAAATGAAGGCTGCTAATGTTTTCCGAGTGGTGCTGTAAACTATGTAAATACAGTTCAGTGTCATTGTAAATATTGTTCAGTCATTTACAACCATGTCTAGAATCTCCAGATTATTGTAACGTGTCTGTTTCAATGCCAACATGATCATTGCATTTGAGAGAACATAAACTGTACAAGCATATTAATGTGAATAAATATACATTTTTGTTTATCTGTTGGTTGTATAATCAATGCAAATATCTCCATATGTCAAATGATTTTATAACAGTATCAAATAGCTCCTTTTCAGGTTCCCTAAGTGAAATTACAACTCCCACTCCAATGGAAGAGGGTAGCTAAATTAAAATTCAAAGGGCATATCTCTCTGTCTTTCGCCTCTGACCTGAGGGTGCACTAACCTGTAACATAGCGTCCCCAACGAATAGCTTCCCAGTTTGGTATGCTGCAGGCGCAAATCGTTGAGTGTGAAGGTTAATGAAAACATTAGAAAATAATGACTCATTTCATACATGTTCCTGTCTGCCTAATCTCCACTGACATCACAGAGCTCTCAGGAACACAGGAAACCATGAAATGTGGAACTAATCGGGATATTAACTCATTTGCAACAGCGTTAACAAAACAATGAAACTTCTCAACTGGTGAAAAGATTTCCATCTTTGAAGAAGAATGTAAACTTTCCTCTCTGAGGCATGGTCCTCTCTGGGTTACTAGAGGCATGTTCCTCTCTGGGTTACTAGAGGCATGTTCCTCTCTGGGTTACTAGAGGCATGTTCCTCTCTGGGTTATTAGAGGCATGTTCCTCTCTGGGTTACTAGAGGCATGTTCCTCTCTGGGTTACTAGAGGCATGTTCCTCTCTGGGTTATTAGCAGCATGTTCCTCTCTGGGTTACTAGAGGCATGTTCCTCTCTGGGTTACTAGAGGCATGTTCCTCTCTGGGTTACTAGAGGCATGTTCCTCTCTGGGTTACTAGAGGCATGTTCCTCTCTGGGTTACTAGAGGCATGTTCCTCTCTGAGTTACTAGAGGCATGTTCCTCTCTGGGTTACTAGAGGCATGTTCCTCTCTGGGTTACTAGAGGCATGTTCCTCTCTGGGTTACTAGAGGCATGTTCCTCTCTGGGTTACTAGAGGCATGTTCCTCTCTGGGTTACTAGAGGCATGTTCCTCTCTGAGTTACTAGAGGCATGTTCCTCTCTGGGTTACTAGAGGCATGTTCCTCTCTGGGTTACTAGAGGCATGTTCCTCTCTGGGTTACTAGAGGCATGTTCCTCTCTGGGTTACTAGAGGCATGTTCCTCTCTGGGTTACTAGAGGCATGCTTTTCTGCTTTCGCTACCAGAAAGGTATTTGGGGATGTGGCAAAAGAGAAGATGCTCTTCTGGTATATTTTGTGGTTCAATCTCCTGAGCGTATCCTGAGCAGGGGGGAGGGGGGGGGGGTTGTAATAGCTACGTTGAAACAGAATGTGTCTAGTTCCTCTTCGTTATAATTAAACCATTGTTTTATACATCTCGTCAGCAGATTTCCATGACCAGCTGAGTAACTGCATTCTGGTTACCAAAGTAGTAATACAATAATTGCCTGACCTAGAAACGTATAAACATAAGGGGAACGTAACCTAAAGTGTTTTATATTGATATCGTTCATAACAGCACTACACATGTCAGATGTTTCAGTCCACATCACTGTCAGATGTTTCAGTCCACATCACTGTCAGATGTTTCAGTCCACATCACTGTCAGATGTTTCAGTCCACATCACTGTCAGATCGTTCAGTCCACATCACTGTCAGATGTTTCAGTCCACATCACTGTCAGATGTTTCAGTCCACATCACTGTCAGATCGTTCAGTCCACATCACTGGGAGATGTTCCAGTCCACATCACTGTCAGATATTTTTGTCCACGTCACTGGGAGAAATGTTCAATACTGCCTTACCTACTTGATCTTTAAACATCTTTGAGATGACCACAGGCACTTTATGCTCAGCACCCCCCTGAGACACAAGAGAAAGGTCATTATTAATCACAAAGTGTAACATTTATATACAGTGCATTCGGAAACTATTCAGGTCCCTGACTTTTTCCACATTTTGTTACATTACAGCCTTATTCTGAAATGGATTAAATTGTTGTTTTACCCCTCATTAATCTACACACACAATACCCCATAATGACAAAGCAGATTTAGATTTTTGTGCTAATAATATATATATATATATATTTTTTAAATATAACATTTATATAAGTATTCAGACCCTTTACTGAGTAATAATAATAATAATAATAATAATATGCCATTTAGCAGACGCTTTTATCCAAAGCGACTTACAGCCATGCGTGCATACATTTTTGTGTATGAGTACTTTGTTGAAGCACCTTTGGCAGCGATTACAGCCTAGAATCTTCTTGGGTATGACGCTATAAGCTTGCACACCTGTATTTGGGGAGTTTCTCCCATTCTTCTCTGCAGATCCTCTCAAGCTCTGTCAGGTTGGATGAAGAACGTCGCTGCACAGCTATTTTCAGGTATCTCCAGAGATGTTCGGTCGGGTTCAAGTCCGGGCTCTGGCTGGGCCACTCAAGAACATTCAGAGACTTGTTCTGAAGCTACTCCTGCGTTGTCTTGGCTGTGTGCTTAGGGTCGTTGACCTGTTGGAAGGTGATCCTTTGCCCCAGTCTGAGGTCCTGAGCGCTCTGGAGCAGGTTTTCATTAGGATCTCTGTTCTTTTCTCCGTTCATCTTTCCCTCGATCCTGACTAGTCTCCCAGTCCCTGCCGCTGAAAAACATCCCCACAGCATGATGCTGCCACCACCATGCTTCACCGTAGGGATGGTGCCAGGTTTCCTCCAGACGTGACGCTTGGCATTCAGGCCAAAGAGTTCCATCTTGGTTTCATCAGACCAGAGAATCTTGTTTCTCACAGTCTGAGAGTCCTTTAGGTGCCTTTTGGCAAACTCCAAGCGGGCTGTCATGTGTATTTTACTGAGGAGTGGCTTCCGTCTGGCCACTCTACCATAAAGGCCTGATTGTTGCAGTGTTGCAGAGATGGTTGTCCTTCTGGAAGGTTCTCCCATCTCCATAGAGGAACTCTGGAGCTCTGTCAGAGTGACCATCAGGTTCTTGGTCACCTCCCTGACCAAGGCTCTTCTCCCCCGATTGCTCAATTTGGCCGGGAGGCCAGCTCTAGGAAGAGTCTTGGTGGTTCCAAACTTCCATTTAAAAATAATGGAGGCCACTGTGTTCTTGGGGACCTTCAATGCTGTAGACATTTTTTGGTACCCTTCCCCAGATCTGTGCCTCGACACAATCCTGTCTCAGAGCTCTACGGACAATACCTTCGACCTCATGGCTTGGTTTTGCTCTGACATGCACTGTCAACTGTGGGACCTTATATAGACAGGTGTGAGCCTTTCCAAATCATGTCCAATCATTTCAATTTACCACAGGTGGACTCCAATCAAGTTGTAGAAACATCTCAAGGATGATCAACGGAAACAGGATGCACCTGAGCTCAATTTCGAGTCTCATAGCAAAGGGTCTGAATACTTAAGTAAATAAGGTATTTCTGTTTTGTTTTTTTATACATTTGCAAAAATGTCTAAAAACCAGTTTTTGCTTTGTCATTATGGGGTATTGTGTGTAGATTGATGAGGAAAAATGTTGATTTAATCATACATACATTTAGTCATGTATACATTGTTATACTCACATGCCTTCAAGGGCTCTATTTTTGGCTGGCGTTAAGGCGGCGCTAATGTCAAATGCTTGTTAGTTTGTTAGTTTGTTAGTTTGCAATTTTGTCATGTAAAAACTGACACACTGGCATTTTCCAGCCCTAACGCCAGGTTCGGCAATTTACCTGTCTTATATCAGCTCAGATGGGAGGGGTGGAAATATTTGAGGTGTGTCCTTAAAAACACGATCCAAAGGGCTAATTTCAGGCAGCGCTGATAGGGATATTTAAGACGGTAACGCAGTTGGTTATGGCATGAATTTTGACAACGGAAACGCAGCCTATCCGGCTGTAACGCACACTGCCCATATGCGCATGGAACAAGAGTAGCCTAATGTGCTTTTGGTTCCTTTATACTTCATATAAACTAATGTTTTTCCCATTTCATTTTATTTGATTGAAAACCAAGCATTGCCTCCCTTCCTCTCAATGAAAGCTTTTTTTGGTCCTGCACAATGCAATCGCTAAGTAGTCAAGACTGTCGATAAAGGGTTTGGCTCCGGTTGGAAATAAATCTTAATCACCAAGATTGAGAGGAGTAAAACAGTGAGCTGACATTCCCTTTTTATCTATGCATTGTAGGCAGGCCCACATTATTTTAGTCATGCAGGTCCCATTTTGGATGTGTGTAAAACCCTCCATAGTCTGCGTTGCTTTAATATTATATGCCCACGGGGAGAAATTATGGGGCCTGTAAGTGTGACATAGCCTATTTAAACAAGTTGTTGTTTCGTTTTGTTTAGATTTCGATTATAATTATTTGTTCTCTTTTTAGGCCTTATCAGTAATTAATGTAATCTTGCTTATTGACAATGTTTGGCATATCCATGCTCAGCCATAATGCAATTTACAGTAGGCCTAGCCCCTATGTCAGTGTGAATGCTATTGAAGCCATGCAATTACTTAGAACAATGTGACTGCAAATGGGTTCAAGCTAACTATTTAGCAAAGATAGGTCTACATTTTGTTGTTTCGTTTCTGTAAGCCATTTAACAAACTATAACAGACTAATATTGGAATTGGAGTTGATTCCAAGGCAATACATAAAAGACCATAAATACACAACTTGAAGCAACCACATATTTCGCCATGGACCACGTTCTGATTGGCCAGTGAGTGGCCAAGACTTGACATACCCACAACTTGTTTATTCATCAAAGCCCAGCCCTTTTACGTCAACGGCAGCAAGTGCGCCGATAATTGTGATAGTGAAAATAGCTAAAGTATTTCTGACACCCCCCTGAACCTACAGCGCTACCGCCTGCGATCAGATTTACCATTGTGTTAGGTTTGTTAAAATAGAGCTCAGAATATCTTAAAGGCCCAATAGCCTTTAGATTTCTATTGATGAAAATGTAACACTTACTTTGATGCTTAGACCCAGACCTCCAGCTGCCTGCCTTCGGAGAACGACAGTTCTGTGCTTTAAAAAATGGGAATTGACCTTGGTAAAATAATATTGAAATGTTGGAACAAGGTTGGAGCATAACACTTGGGTGCGCGTCTTTCAGTTATCTTCACTATCAAAACCCTAACATTGACACATACAGAATGCCTCCATGGTAAAACATAAACATATAACATTATTATAGAGACTTTCAATACAGTATGCTATTCAATTGACCACCATACTAAAGCTAAATGTTAATCAGATCTTTTGTGTCCCCATTACATCCAAGTAAAGCTATCGTGAGCTATAACATCAGTGTCAGGATGTGAAAAGCCAGCTGAGGTCTCGTCATCATCAGGTATTAATGTGAACGGATCTGAAGTCACTTCAGGTCACCTTCAATGAACGCTGAGTAACAGGAGAACAAATATATTCACACACAAATACCAGTTTGAGATTAAAAAGTGCTAGTTCTGTGTGCCTGGTTAATCCAAGTATGGGAAAGCCCACTCTTGACACCCATGCGACCCCTAATGTCAAGGTAGATCTTAAGTACTTACATTTAATTTTGTGTCACCCCCTCTTGTGCAAACCACATCCAGCTTCTGTATGGTGAACACCTCTTTTGTCAGCTTCAGACGGACATCATAAGTATTATTGGTCTCCTTATTATACAGCAGGGCAATTCCAGCTTTTGTCTGTTGACACATAGAAGAACAAATACCATTTTACCTGCCTGAGTTCCTGGGACTTAGACTGTGGATTTGTCGGTTCCACTGTGTTTACACCACAACAGAACGTAAACACTATAAAACTGGAGATGTTGTTAATCTTTGATGGTTTGAATCCCGGCCTGAGACAAACGAAAAATTATTTAACGTATACTATCGGTCAAAAGTTTTAGAACACCTACTCATGAGAGAATGCCAAGAGTGTTCAAAGCTTTCATCAAGGTAAAGGGCGGCTATTTGAAGAATCTGAAATATAAAATATATTTTGATTTGTTTCACACTTTTTTGGTTACTACATGACTCCATATGTGTTATTTCATAGTTTTGATGTCTTCACTATTATTCTACAATGTAGAAAATAGTAAAAAATAAAGAAAAACCCTTGAGTGAGTAAAGTGGTTCTAAAACTTTTAACCGGTAGTGTATAGCAACTAAACTTATCACCCATAACCTGAGGGTCTGAGGGTAAAATCAATAGTATGTTGGCATAACCATCTGTTTGGCTGCATTTATCATGTCCTCCGTTCCTAAGGTAATTGGATCGTCCTAACAACCAGTCTTGCTATAGTGGCCTAGTTCTCCCACTAACAACAGGAGCTCCGGGAGCTGCTTTACACAGCTGCTTCAAAAAAAAATACATGAAAAATGCTTCTTTATTAAGATTTGTTTTCTTTCCCTCCAATGTTTTATACCGCTCGTTCTGTTCACATTATATCCTCCATGGATTCTTTCTATGACTTCTGTTTTCGTTCCATCTCTTGCTTTTGCCTAATGGGCTGGAAAAATAACGCATGGATGATGAAACAATTTTTTTTTTTTTTTTTTTGAGAGTTCTAGAATGGTATTTTATTTTACTAAAGCACTCAGGTATTATTGGCATTGATCAAAAGTAATTCAGGTACAGCTAAACAATACGTTTGAATTAAAACAAACGCTTGCCTAAGCACTGTTATTGTTTAAGCACAAAGCACCATATATTTTTCTCTTGTGATGACTTTCCAAGAACGTCACAAGAAGGGCAAGATGTCCGCCTTAGAGGAGGTCTTTGAAAACGTGGACAAAGAGCTTGAGAGAACAACACAGAGCACCCTGTCTGTCCATCATTCAATGAGTTCACAACAAGACAGAGTTGTACAGAAGCCTGCCTTCACTTCCCACACCGCAAGACCCAGCACCCTGGTGGTGGGAGAAGAGAGACATGGCATGCACCCTTCCCATCTTGTCAGAGCTCTCCGTCATGTACTTGAGTGTCTTCACCTCCCCTGCAGAAAGGTGATGCAATTAGCCAGGAGAGATCACACGTTCTGCTAGCGAAAGTTGACATGTTGACATTTCTACAGAAGAACTGTTCATTTTGAAGCCTATGACACAATAAATAAATAAAAAACACAATAAAATAAAAAAACTGGGTCATATTATTTATTTTTTATTTATTTATTTCACCTTTATTTAACCAGGTAAGCCAGTTGAGAACAAGTTCTCATTTACAACTGCGACCTGGCCAAGATAAAGCAAAGCAGTGCGATAAAAACAACGACACAGAGTTACATATGGGGTAAAACAAAACAAAGTCAAAAATACAACAGAAATAAATATATATACAGTGTGTGCAAATGTAGCAAGTTATGGAGGTAAGGCAATAAATAGGCTATAGTGCAAAATAATTACAATTAGTATTAACACTGGAATGATAGATGTGCAAGAGATGATGTGCAAATAGAGATACTGGGGTACAAATGAGCAAAATAAATAACAATATAGGGATGAGGTAGTTGGGCGGGCTAATTTCAGATGGGCTGTGTACATGTGCAGTGATCGGTAAGGTGCTCTGACAACTGATGCTTAAAGTTAGTGAGGGAGATAAGTGTCTCCAGCTTCAGAGATTTTTGCAATTTGTTCCAGTCATTGGCAGCAGAGAACTGGAAGGAATGGCGGCCAAAGGAGGTGTTGGCTTTGGGGATGACCAGTGAGATATACCTGCTGGAGCGCATACTACGGGTGGGTGTTGCTATGGTGACCAATGAGCTAAGATAAGGCGGGGATTTGCCTAGCAGTGATTTATAGATGGCCTGGAGCCAGTGGGTTTGGCGACGAATATGTAGTGAGGACCAGCCAACAAGAGCGTACAGGTCACAGTGGTGGGTAGTATATGGGGCTTTGGAGACAAAACGGATGGCACTGTGATAGACTACATCCAATTTGCTGAGTAGAGTGTTGGAGGCTATTTTGTAAATGACATCGCCGAAGTCAAGGATCGGTAGGATAGTCAGTTTTACGAGGGCATGTTTGGCAGCATGAGTGAAGGAGGCTTTGTTGCGAAATAGGAAACTGATTCTAGATTTAACTTTGGATTGGAGATTCTTAATGTGAGTCTGGAAGGAGAGTTTACAGTCTAACCAGACACCTAGGTATTTGTAGTTGTCCACATACTCTAGGTCAGACCCGTCGAGAGTAGTGATTCTAGTCGGGTGGGCGGGTGCAAGCAGCGTTCGGTTGAAGCGCATGCATTTAGTTTTACTAGTGTTTAAGAGCAGTTGGAGGCTACTGAAGGAGTGTTGTATGGCATTGAAGCTCGTTTGGAGGTTTGTTAACACAGTGTCCAATGAAGGGCCAGATGTATACAAAATGGTGTCGTCTGCGTAGAGGTGGATCTGAGAGTCACCAGCAGCAAGAGCGACGTCATTGATATACACAGAGAAAAGAGTCGGCCCAAGAATTGAACCCTGTGGCACCCCCATAGAGACTGCCATAGGTCCAGACAACAGGCCCTCCGATTTGATGTTTTCAACCCCATTTCATAAGAAGCAACTTCAAGTAAAGCGTTGATGTGGTCAATCTTAATTATTTAGAATAACAAAAATACTTGACATCCAAATTTGTGTTTTCACTAAAACCCAATGAGTGTCCTCCTAGTAGGGTAGGATGCGTCCCATTCTTGCCTCTATGACGTAATACGTTTGATTCCCATACATCGTGAGGACGGGATGCAATCTCTTGATAGCACAAAGGTTTGTTCCATGCCTCTTTTAAAGATTTAGAGAAAGGGGACAATTATTTTTCAAAGACAGTTTGGAATTTAGGTCATGCATTTTCCCCTTGACTTCCAGAAGGAGATACGTATTCTTCAAAGCTTTATGTAGAGACTAAGGGAAAACACTGCTGGACAATACACATGAGAGGGGGACACAACACGATAGTTATTTCTGGCATTCTCTCTCCAGGGGATGCAGATGGGGGTGAAAAGAGAACAGAAAGCATATTGGCAAATGCCTATTAGTGCAATAAGCCAGTAGCTAGGTTTCCATCCAATTGGCGACATTTTTTCAATGCGAATATTCTAAAATCCACATAAAAATGTATGTGCATTTTCCCACCAGAGATGTGCTTCCATCAAATTGACTTGTTGGGGATAAAAGGCTGTGCAGGATGACATAGTGCACATAAAATTATACTTTTGAGTTTCACTTTCCATGTACTGAATAAAAATTACAAGTTAAATGGGTTTTCCATCACATTTTCAACTCGACTGATGGGTTCTGTCACTAAACATGTTGCGTTATATAGCGAATGTGCTCACTCTGGTCATGGCACTGTGTTTTAGCCAACAGCTCACACTCATAGATACAGTGCGGGTATAGCCTACATGATGAGATTATTATGGACAAAATATTATTTTCATTTGTCAAACGGCAGCCAAGCATCGATCATCATGTCACCAGAATAAGACCATCAAGCTCGTCACTGTGCACTTTCACCACCCGGTGAAAGTTCATCATACTTTATTTAATCTGTAGCCTAATAAACTGCATGGTTTCCGGAGTCGTAGTAAGAGGACCACACAATATCATTGCGTAACTACAATTTATTTCAATATTACATTTGACATTTTAGTCGTTTAGCAGACGCTCTTATCCAGAGCGACTTAAAGTTAGTGAGTGCATACATTTTTCATACTGGCCGCCCCATGGGAAACAAACCCACAACCCTGGCGTTGCAAGCGCCGTGCTCTACCAACTGAGCTACAGGGGACATGATATGATATGATGGTTAATATATCAATATTAGTGTATAAAAGCATTTCCCACGCAATTACTCGCATTAATACATTTTACTGACACAAAAAACATCCCACCGCGTATTTTGTTTTGTCAACATTTGGAAAGTTTACCGACAAAATGTTCTGTTTCTGTCAAGCCTGTCTTGACATTTTTTATTCGACATGTACTTGACTCGCATATAAAGATTGGATGGAAACCTGGCTGATGGAAACATGAAATGCAAGTACAATTTTATAAATGCCGACAGACATGGTAGGATCTTTTTATGTCTGTAAAATTAATAATGCGAGATATGGCGGTGGAAATGACATTATACGCAAGTACTGATATAATAACCATCATATCGAAGTAACTTGGAGTCATGCAATGTTATTGTGTGGTCCTCCCACTACGACTCGGGAAACCATGCAGTTCATTAGGCTACAGATGAAATAAGTTATGATGAACGTCACAGGGTGGTGAAAGTGCACGGTGATCTTGATGCTCCTTTCCAATAAATATCGAGGGCCTTATTCTGGTGACATGATGATCGATGCTTGGCTGCCATTTGACAAATACAAATATTATCGCTCTTATCCATAATAATCTCATCATGTAGACTATACCCGCACTGTATCTGCCAGCTGTTGGCTAGAGCGCACGTGCCAAGACCAGAGTGGGCACATTTGTTATTCATTGTAGAGTTGAAAATGTGATGGAAACCTTGTCATTTTCATTCGGTACATGGGAATTTAATGGTAAAAGTTATTTTTTATGTGCACAATGTCATCACGAAACGGAAAAAGTCCGTTTGGTGGGAAAATGCATATGTTTTTTTGTTGTTGCAGATTTTAGAATATTTGTATGGCAATCTGTCGCAAAATGGATGGAAGCCTTGCCAGAATTGCAAAATGGATGGAAACCTTGCTAGAACTGCAAAAAATATTGACATATTTGGGTTTTTGACCAGCCTTAAAGGGTTCATTATCAATAGAGAAACGTTGTTACCCCTTCAGCACATTTACCAGCAAGGGGAGTGTTTGGAAGAGGTAATCATTCAAGGGACATTTTAAAAATGTTCTACTTCATATTCTTCATCTCCAGCACCACCCCAACATCAACATATGTGCAAATGGCACGTTTCTATGTTTTGTAATCAAAATGATCGAGGAAGACAAGTGTTTCAGATGACATCATCGTGTGCATTGTGTGATTTTAACCAATTATGAGTAGGCATTGCCTGCTAATTGTCTCCTAATTGGTTGATAATGTCATTGGAAACATTTATCTTCCTCTATCTTTTTTTACTACAAAAAAACATAGTAGGGCACGCCATTTTCACTTACATTGATGTTGGGGTGGTGCTGGAGATGATGAATATGACATTTCCCTTTAAGTTACCATAAATAAAAATAAATCAATCAAGTCTATCAACACTATAAATGCCAATAGAACTTTATAATTAAGCTCCCTAACTACTGTCAGCTGACCAATTACATCTGTGGCGGCTGGATATGATACTAATAAATAATGTTTTAATAATAATAATTTATTTAAAGGCCCAGTGCAGTCAATAACGTGATATTCCTGTGTTTTATATATATATATTTCCACACTATAAGGTTGGAATAATACGATGAAATTGTGAAAATTATGATAACGCCGTTTTAGTGTAAGAGCTCTGTGAAAAGACCACCTGACATTTCTGCCTGTTTTGGTTGGATGGAGTTTTTGGCCTGACTGGTGATGTAAATTAGTTAATAGACCAATAAAAAAAGAGAGTTCCAAACATAGTTAGTTTTCAGCTAGTTTTCAGTTTTCCCCATCTACACTCAGACCACCCTCAGACAGTTCCTTGCTTGAGAAATTGCTCTTTGCTAAGAAGCTATTTTTGTTTCTTTTTGACCATTTTAACTGAAAACATTGTTACCCAGAAATGATTTGATATTGAGATAAAAAAATGTAAAGGCTGCATTGGACCTTTTAAAAAATCTGAAAGCGCATAACAAGCTAAATGAACAAACAACACATTTAAATGGAGATGGTAGAGATGGAGATTGAATGTCTCTATTTGGGTTCGGATGAAAGGCTGGGAGTTGAGGCAGATTGGGTTGGAAAGGCAGTGTAGCTTCAGCGGAGGGAGGGAGGGAGCATCGATGGTACAGCCAGCTTCAGCGGAGGGAGGGAGGGAGCATCGATGGTACAGCCAGCTTCAGCGGAGGGAGGGAGGGAGCATCGATGGTACAGCCAGCTTCAGCGGAGGGAGGGAGGGAGCATCGATGGTACAGCCAGCTTCAGCGGAGGGAGGGAGGGAGCATCGATGGTACAGCCAGCTTCAGCGGAGGGAGGGAGGGAGCATCTATGGTACAGCCAGCTTCAGCGGAGGGAGGGAGGGAGCATCGATGGTACAGCCAGCTTCAGCGGAGGGGAGGGAGGGAGCATCGATGGTACGGCCAGCTTCAGCGGAGGGAGGGAGGGAGCATCGATGGTACAGCCAGCTTCAGCGGAGGGAGGGAGGGAGCATCGATGGTACAGCCAGCTTCAGCGGAGGGAGGGAGGGAGCATCGATGGTACAGCCAGCTTCAGCGGAGGGAGGGAGGGAGCATCGATGGTACAGCCAGCTTCAGCGGAGGGAGGGAGGGAGCATCGATGGTACAGCCAGCTTCAGCGGAGGGAGGGAGGGAGCATCGATGGTACAGCCAGCTTCAGCGGAGGGAGGGAGGGAGCATCGATGGTACAGCCAGCTTCAGCGGAGGGAGGGAGGGAGCATCGATGGTACAGCCAGCTTCAGCGGAGGGAGGGAGGGAGCATCGATGGTACAGCCAGCTTCAGCGGAGGGAGGGAGGGAGCATCGATGGTACAGCCAGCTTCAGCGGAGGGAGGGAGGGAGCATCGATGGTACAGCCAGCTTCAGCGGAGGGAGGGAGGGAGCATCGATGGTACAGCCAGCTTCAGCGGAGGGAGGGAGGGAGCATCGATGGTACAGCCAGCTTCAGCGGAGGGAGGGAGGGAGCATCGATGGTACAGCCGGAGAGAAACAAAGACGGTCTGACAAACAGGCCCAGAGCGCTTCATCAGTGCACCACATCTGCTTCTCCAATGGTCAGTTCCTCCATAGGATCCGCTCCTCTGTAGGTACTGGGCCTCCACTGCCGAACATGTAGCACACACCTGGTACTACCAAACATGCTGTTAGCATGCCATTGGGAAGAAACAGACACATGAGAAACCAGGGGAAATAAACTGCCACATGAGAAACCTGAGGAAACAGCCACATGAGAAACCAGGGGAAAGAAACAGTCACATGAGAAAACTGGGGAAAGAAACTGCCAAATGAGAAACCGGAGGAAACAGTTATATGACAAACCAGGGGGAAAAAACTGTCACATGAGAAACCAGGGGAAAGAAACAGTCACATGAGAAAACAGGGAAAATAAATAGTCACATGAAAAACCAGGGGAAAGAAACAGTCATATGAGAAACCAGGGGAAAGAAACAGTCACATAAGAATCAATCAATCAATCAATCAATCAAATGTATTCATAATGCCCTTTTTAAATCAGCAGATGTCACAAAGTGCTATACAGAAACCCAGCCTAAAACCCCAAACAGCAAGCAATGCAGATGTAGAAGCAGAAACCTGGGGAAAGAAACTGCCACATGAGAAACCAGGGGAAAGAAACAGTCACATGAGAAACCAGGGGAAATAAACAGTCACATGAGAAACCAGGGGAAATAAACAGTCAAATGAGAAACCAGGGGTAAGAAACAGTCACATGAGAAACCAGGGGAAAGAAACAGTCACATGGGAAACCAGGGGAAATAAACAGTCAAATGAGAAACCAGGGGAAAGAAACAGTCACATGAGAAACCAGGGGAAAGAAACTGTCACATGAGAAACCAGGGGAAAGAAACAGTCACATGAGAAACCAGGGGAAAGAAACAGTCACATGAGAAACCAGGGGAAAGAAACAGTCACATGCGAAATCAGGGGAAAGAAACAGTCACATGAGAAACCAGGGGAAAGAAACTGCCACATGAGAAACCTGAGGAAACAGCCACATGAGAAACCAGGGGGAAAAAACTGTCACATGAGAAACCAGGGGAAAGAAACATGGCAACACTGGTCTTATATTCATGGCCTTCAGGATTCATGGTAACACTGGTCTTATATTCAATGGCCTTCAGGATTCATGGTAACACTGGTCTTATATTCATGGCCTTCAGGATTCATGGTAACACTGGTCTTATATTCAATGGCCTTCAGGATTCATGGTAACACTGGTCTTATATTCAATGGCCTTCAGGATTCATGGTAACACTGGTCTTATATTCAATGGCCTTCAGGATTTATGGTAACACTGGTCTTATATTCAATGGCCTTCAGGATTCATGGTAACACTGGTCTTATATTCAATGGCCTTCAGGATTCATGGTAACACTGGTCTTATATTCAATGGCCTTCAGGATTCATGGTAACACTGGTCTTATATTCAATGGCCTTCAGGATTTATGGTAACACTGGTCTTATATTCATGGCCTTCAGGATTTATGGTAACACTGGTCTTATATTCAATGACCTTCAGGATTCATGGTAACACTGGTCTTATATTCATGGCCTTCAGGATTCATGGTTGTGAGACTTATTTTGACATAGAACTAATATATTCTGGCAAACATTCCCACACTAGTGTCATAAATGAATACAGTGTTGAATAAATCTTTCAAATTATTTATGATTTAATGAAGCGTCTGTGTAAATTGTCTTAAATGCTTATGCATTATCGGTCAGCTAATTAGGGTAATTTCAATAACACTTTATTTTACAGACCACTTCTTTGAACGTTACTTCATAATTACTTATTAAAACGGTAATGACCTAATAACTGCATAGTAAATTACACTTCAATGTTTTCTGAGATGTATTGACAAAAAATGTCACCATGTTCCACTTGGTTCCATGTCGCTACCAATCGTGTTTAATTATTTGAGATAAATACACAAGAAAAAATTACATCATTACAGAATGATTATAGAACTGAAGCACAGTGCATAGCGGTAAATCACCTAGAGGTCAAATGGAACAAGTGCAAGAAGAAGACGTGTCCTACCAAAGAGCCCATAGTCCACATGCAGCAATGGATGGAAATATCCAGTTCCAGAAGGATATGGATATTTTTACATTTTCACATTTTAGTCATTTAGCAGACGCTCTTATCCAGAGCGACTTACAGGAGCAATTAGGGTTAAGTGCCTTGCTCAAGGGCACATCGACAGATTTTTCACCTAGTCGGCTCGGGGATTAGAACCAGCGACCTTTCGGTTACTGGCACTACGCTCTTAACCACTAAGCTACCTGCCGCCCAGGACGATCTTGGCAGGTGTCCCAGTCAGTGCTTCTGTCAGGCTTTGGTCTTTCATTTGTTTCCCTTTATGATCTTTCAGTCTGGAATCAAAAAATGAAGTCAATGGAACACAGGATGAAAGGATGAAAAGAAACAGATCAAGTACTCATGGCAGATTCTCCTCTGGTTGGAGGTCATTTAAACCTACCCTCGAGGGATAATGTCATGGCAGATTCTCCTCTGGTTGGAGGTCATTTAAACCTACCCTCGAGGGATAATGTCATGGCAGATTCTCCTCTGGTTGGAGGTCATTTAAACCTACCCTCGAGGGATAATGTCATGGCAGATTTCCTCTGGTTGGAGGTCATTTAAACCTACCCTTGAGGGATAATGTCATGGCAGATTTCCTCTGGTTGGAGGTCATTTAAACCTACCCTCGAGGGATAATGTCATGGCAGATTTCCTCTGGTTGGAGGTCATTTAAACCTACCCTCGAGGGATAATGTCATGGCAGCTTTCCTCTGGTTGGAGGTCATTTAAACCTACCCTCGAGGGATAATGTCATGGCAGATTTCCTCTGGTTGGAGGTCATTTAAACCTACCCTCGAGGGATAATGTCATGACAGCTTCCCTCTGGTTGGAGGTCATTTAAACCTACCCTCGAGGGATAATGTCATGGCAGATTCTCCTCTGGTTGGAGGTCATTTAAACCTACCCTCGAGGGATAATGTCATGGCAGATTTCCTCTGGTTGGAGGTCATTTAAACCTACCCTCGAGGGATAATGTCATGGCAGATTTCCTCTGGTTGGAGGTCATTTAAACCTACCCTTGAGGGATAATGTCATGGCAGATTTCCTCTGGTTGGAGGTCATTTAAACCTACCCTCGAGGGATAATGTCATGGCAGATTTCCTCTGGTTGGAGGTCATTTAAACCTACCCTCGAGGGATAATGTCATGGCAGCTTTCCTCTGGTTGGAGGTCATTTAAACCTACCCTCGAGGGATAATGTCATGGCAGATTTCCTCTGGTTGGAGGTCATTTAAACCTACCCTCGAGGGATAATGTCATGACAGCTTCCCTCTGGTTGGAGGTCATTTAAACCTACCCTCGAGGGATAATGTCATGGCAGATTTCCTCTGGTTGGAGGTCATTTAAACCTACCCTTGAGGGATAATGTCATGACAGCTTCCCTCTGGTTGGAGGTAATTTAAACCTACCCTCGAGGGATAATGTCATGGCAGCTTCCCTCTGGTTGCAGGTCATTTAAACCTACCCTCGAGGGATAATGTCATGGCAGCTTCCCTCGGGTTGAAGTAATTTAAACCTACTCTTGAGGGGTAATGTCATGGCAGCTTCCCTCTGGTTGGAGGTCATTTAAACCTACCCTCGAAGAATCATTTCATGGCAGCTTCCCTCTGGTTGGAGGTCATTTAAACCTACCCTCGAGGGATAATGTCATGGCAGATTTCCTCTGGTTGGAGGTCATTTAAACCTACCCTCGAGGGATAATGTCATGGCAGCTTCCCTCTGGTTGGAGGTCATTTAAACCTACCCTCAAGGGATAATGTCAGCAAATTGATGTTCAGTTGAGGGCCAAGCATAATTTGCTGCTTCAGTTTTAAAGGGAATATCTAACTTGTAATGCAATTCGAGGCTGTCAAAATTACACCTATTTTTGGTACATCTGACTGTTGTGACCATTCAGGAATTCAAGGAGAATACAATCCAGCATAATGATTTATAGTAAATATAATATTAATAATAATTAAAATCATCGGCAGTATGACTGCAAAGTTAAACAGGTCTTATGCAAATCAGTAGAATCTGGTGCACAATGCACTTACGAAATACCAGATTTTAGAGGAGGCAAATCACATTAAAAAAAAGATCTCATTTTGAAATGCATGGGACATCATTAAAATTCACGAGGTCCTTAGATCAAAATGAAAATGACAATGAATGGTGTTAATAAAAATGCAGCGGAGAGTTTCATTTTAATTTGCTAAGTAAACATCTCAGGACAGTATTTAAATAGGTAGAATCCAGCCGATCTAATAGGAATCATAGGAGAATCATTATCTGGCTGAGATTGCATTGCTTCCAACCAGTAGAATAGAGGCAGGTAAAAGCCACCTAGGTGGCTCAGGATATGGCATTTTCAAAACAGATACAAGAGCAGGACTGACTTGGTTTATTATTAAGCCTGATTGATTTCTTGGCTACAACTCCATCGACTTTCACACTCCACTGGGGTGTAATTATGTTTCTGCTGCCCATGCTAAGAGGAGGAGGAGGGGGGGTTGCATGCATTTTTTTTCCATGTACCTCACAGTTTTCATTACAGCATAAATCAAAGGTGTTTATTAAAGAATAATAACCGAAAATATCCAATCCTGAAGGCAGATTAAAACATGTTTTGATAGTACAGATATTGCTTGGCCTCTGGCACTACAGCCAGGAATGTTAACATTTAATAGACCTCAGAATGGGTGATCGGTCCTTGGAGAATGTAACTGAAGTGATAGGGGGGTAGTATTTTTCCATATAGCTGAATCTATATGACGTGGGATCATGTACAAAACAAGACTGTAAACGTTCTTCTAGAAAGAGCAGACAAGGGCAGATCTACACTGAGTCTACAAAACATTAGGAACATTGATAATATTGAGTTGCACCACTTTTGCCCTCAGAACAACTTAAATTCGTCGGGGCATGGACTATACAAGGTGTCGAAGGCATACCACAGATTGGAGGTCAACCCACAGATTGGAGGTCTGGGCTTTGACTAGGCCATTCCAAGACATTTAAATGTTTCCCCTTAAACCACTCGAGTGTTGCTTTAGCAGTATGCTTAGGGTCATTGTCCTGCTGGAAGGTGAACCTCCGTCCCAATCTCAAATCTCTGGAAGACTGAAACAGATTTCCCTCAAGAATTTCCCTGTATTTAGCACCATCCATCATTCCTTCAATTCTGACCAGTTTCCCAGTCCCTGCCGATGAAAAATCCCCACAACATGATGCTGCCACCACCATGCTTCACTGTGGGGATGGTGTTCTCGGGGTGATGAGAGGTGTTGGGTTTGCGCCAGACATAGGGCTTTCCTTGATGGCCAAAAAGCTAAATTTTAGTCTCATCTGACCAGAGTACCTTCTTCCATATGTTTGGGGAGTCTCCCACATGCACACAGGTGGACTTTATTTAACTAATTATGTGACTTCTGAAGGTAATTGGTTGCACCAGATCTTATTTAGGGGCTTCATAGCAAAGGGGGTGAATGCATATGAACGCACCACTTTTCCGTTATTTATTTTGAATATCTTTTTGAAACAAGTTATTTTTTTCATTTTACTTCACCAATTTTGACTATTTTGTGTATGTCCATTACATGAAATCCAAATAAAAATCAATTTGAATTACAGGTTGTAATGCAACAAAATAGGAAAAACGCCAAGGGGGATGAATACTTTTGCAAGGCACTGTACACAATCCATGTCTCAATTGTCTCAAGGCTTAAACATCCTTCTTTAACCTGTCTTCTCCAGCTCATCTACACTGATTGAAGTGGATTTAACAAGTGACATCAATAAGGGATCATAGCTTTTACCGGGATTCGCCTGGTCAGTCTATGGAAAGAGGTGTTCCTAATGATTTGTCCACTCAGTGTACAGCACATCTAAATGATTTTGCTGACAAAAAGGGATACAGAGATAAAATGATCTCTGTAATCATCCTGAAAATCAGAGCCATCTGTGGAAATAGTGGCTGTTGATCCCATGGGAAGAAGATGAATGGTTGAACACCTTGTGAAAAATACTCTTGAATCATTACTGCAATTCATAACAGAAGACAATCATTTCTGACTAAAAGGGTTTGCTCACCAGTAAATCACAACCTGATCTAACAATCTATTTTCTGGTCTACGAGCTTCAAGATACATTTTAATGACGCTTCTGCGCATGTATTCACTCACAGGAATTCATGCAACGTGATGACTGCGTGACAAGAAATGCTAATGAGTTTATAACCTCTTAATTCATAATCTCTCTGGGTGCATTCATACAGGCAGCCCAATTCTGATATATTCTGATATTTTTATTGGCGAAAGAGCTGATCTGATTGGTTGTCCCGCTAATTATGATTACGTCATATCTACCGTTAACATCAAAGATCCAACTTTTGTCTCTGCAGGTCTTTCTGACATTGGAGGGTTATTTCACCTATAGCAAACAGAAATTAGGGAAATTCACTTTCAATAACGGAAGAATATCGGAGGGAGTTAATAACAAGTTAAAAGCGTGGGTCATTTAACATCACCTTTGTGTGATTTGTTTAGATGGGAAGGAGAGGGGGGACCAATGATGGAGAAATATCAGATTGGGGGATTAAACCTCGATCTCAGAGGACAATGGCTGTGTTTACACAGGCAGCCCAATTCTGATCTTTTTCCACTAATTGGTCTTTTGATCAATCAGATCAACTCTTTCGCCAATAATTTTGCTAAATATCGGAATTGCGCTGCCCGTGTACACGCAGCCAATGTGTTGTGCAGAGTCTGTGGCGTTATCACTTAAACTCGGGCATAGTTTATTTTCCAGACCTGCATCCACTATGAGTGAACCAATTCCATAGACTAGAAATACACGGTAGTCTTATTATTAGTATGGTCAACTGTTTTAGGTCTATGCAAGGTGCACACTGTATTCAGTGGTCTTGTTTTGCTGTAATAAAAAAAAAAAGTGCCTAGTCTTTTCTTTCTGCCGAACATGACCAAACCGGCTCCGCCCGTGCGTTTGCATGCGCCATCATGCGCATGTCTATTTTGTCTATCCCCGCCAGATGCGTTCATATCCACACGCAGGTTAAAATACCAAAACCGACTGTGAACCAACTATAATAATTTGGGGACAGGTCGAAACACACATGAAACATTCATGGACATTTAGCTAGCTTGCTGTTGCTAGCTAATTTGTCCTGGGAGATAAACATTGGGTTGTTATTTTACCTGAAATGCATATGGTCCTTTTCTTTTGCTGGATCTTTGTAGAATTTTGGTCAGCATGTTAGGCTACCCCAAGATGGGTGCGGCAGGTAGCCTACACTCTTAGAAAAAGCGGTGCCTAGTAAAACCATATAGGGTTCTTCAATTTGTCCCCATAGGGGAACCCTTTCTTCCAAAAACGGTTCTTAGGATGATAAAGATTCTAGGTTGAACCCTTTGCCTTGCAAAGAACCCTCATCTTCCAAAAAGGGTTCTTCACATGAAAATGGTTCTTGGTAGTTGAACGGTGTTTCCTCCTACACATTGGTGCGGCTGGCTTCCGGGTTAAGCGGTCCCGTGTTAAGGAGCGCGGTTTGGCGGGTCATGTTTCGGAGGACGCATGACTCGACCTTCGCCTCTCCCGAGCCCGTTGGGGAGTTGCAGCGATGAGACAAGATCATAATTGGATCGCAATTGGATATCACGAAATTGGATATCACGAAATTGGGGAGAAAAAGGGGGTGAAACAATAATAAATAAATGTTTCAATGTTTTTTGATAGAAACCTATCCCTCTGCAAAGAACCCTTTTGGGACCATTTTTTTTCGAAGAGTGTAGCGGTTAGAGCGCTGGGCCAGTAACCAAAAGATCGCTAGTTCGAATCCCCGAGCGGACAATATGAAAAATCTGTCGATGTGCCCTTGAGCAAGGCACTTAACCTTAATTTCTCCAGGGTCACCGTTGATAATGGATGATCCCTGGCCATGACCCCACTCTCGGAGGGTGTCTCAGGGGGTTGGGATATGCAAAAAACACATTTCCAATTCACACATATTAATACACATGTGTGAAATGGCACAAATGTAATAGGACAAATAAGCACCTACCAATTTTATTAACATTTGTATAGGCATAGGGCCAACCTCAAACCTACACAGATGGAGATCATGAACACGTGTTGCACCACAATTAATAAGTAAAATATGTCAGTGTAGGCATTCTTCATACCATCCCACCCTTGACAACATGTGACGATTGTAAATCTACAAAAGTCATTTTATGTTCAAAAGAGACTCAACCAGAACCACCAAATAATAACTAATGCGTGGTAAATAGTGTTGAGGCGCTCTATATTAGTCAAATCTAGTATTATATTAGATATTCAAGTAGCCTTGCCGGGATTTTAAAAAACACATATAATACTGACACTTTTTTAACTTCAACAAGAAGGACAAATAGCCACTTATTGATAAGCACAAGCCTATGTAGGAACAGTAGTAGTCATCCAATACCAATATGTGAACGCAATGAATGCATGAAGGCAGAACAGATTGTCAATGTAACAAAAAACGTTCTATGAGTGCAATATTTCTTCTAATTCTCCTGCTTCTCAAGCATCCACCGTGCAATGATCTAGTGCTGTGATCATTTGTTTAATAAAACCTGACCTCTTTCCAGCAGAACTGGGGCATATCTGATTAAATACACTAAACATCGTAAATCTTTAGTAGGCAAAGGAAAGGAAGGGAGACCCTCTACTTGCCCAAATTGGAATCAAGAGGCTGGCTGGTCGCTCTAACAGTTCAGGTTGCTGTTTCCCGGCCACATTCATTTCCCATACAGCCGCTGGCTCTGTCCACTGAACTCGAAGAGACTTTCATAAGTAAGTTATCCAACAATGGTCGATTAATGCCGTTAAACGATGTACCATTCACGGAAAGAGGCACACGGATGTACGGACGGACGCAGCATATAGCCTAGCCCAGTGCGCAACTAGATTATACTTCTAAGGTAGGCAGGCAGGCTACTGCGCTCAACACTGCACTGTCTCTAGTCGCTATGTGACATTCCCCGACGGTGATTATGGATCTGATAGATAGTCACGCAATACATAGCAACTATGAGAAAATAAATGCACAGCTCGGTGTCAGATAGGTGAATCCATAATTGAGGTTGAAACAGCTGCCGCTGCTACGTTTTTAACTGCATTCTGTCCTTGTGCTCGGTGAAGCGCGGGACAGTCTGCACCGTGTCTTCTTCACCTGCTGCCCCCCTCCAACCGCCAGTACCCCTCCCGCAGCTTCTCTTTAACCATTGTGATGAGTGCAGTAGGCCGACGGATTAACATGTTTACACATATTCTCTGTTGTCAATTGTCAATGCAGGATTTCAGGCTATAGACTAATTTTCTCCTTCAAAAATGTAACATTCCATGATTGACTCTGTGGCTGTAGCCAGATGAGCCATAGCAAAGTGAATCGTGATATTGCGAAGCAGGGATTTCATCAGATGTGATTTCATGCGTTGTGTTTATTCACCCTTTCATCTCTGTGCCCTAAATCGATCTCAAATTTGGTATGAAAATAAAGACAGTAACTTCATGTACAATTCAATAGGACTACTGGAGAACCTATTATCGGCTATAGCTCTACTTAAATGATCAAATAAATACACTATGGTTGTCATTAGTTTATAAGAAATTACATTTATTTAATATCAAACAAACAATGGAGAATTTTTTTTAAATTGAATTTGGATTCCCACGATTAAAAGTTGTTTGGTAGGCCTAATTTGTCTAATCTAATACACTAGCACTCCCAGGCCTGTAAATTATTCCTCTCAATAATAAAGGACATGATTGACATTTATGTGCTAAGAAGATTCATGTTGATTTTGTCATAATACACTGGGAGCGGGACTAGGCTTCTAACCTCCAAGACTCTCTGCAACAGACCTAGAAATTCATTTTACCCATTCAATCCATGAACCAGATTTATTGTTGCGCTATTGTTGTTTTGAAAAACATTGTTAAAAATGTATTTGTTAGAGAGCACTGTGCTTCTCTCTTCCTGTGAATTCTGTGAATGTTAACATTGAAAGGTGTACAGGCAATATAGTTGCAATATATTATTTGTAGGCTAGTCTGGAGTGTTCAGAATACCCTGGAGGTTAGAATATGTGATGCAGCAGAGGTTACTTTTTCCACATTTCCCGCACCCTCAAATGGTAAAAAAATCCCTCTTCTCCAGCCTAACTGTCCATGATGTGGATAACTCTCATTTAAACCAATGTGGCTCTATACTTTAATTTCAACCAATGTGGCTCTATACCCTAATTTCAACCAATAACCTCATTTAAACCAATGTAGCTCTATACCCACATTTCAACGAATACCCTCATTTCAACCAATGTAGCTCTATAACCTCATTTAAGCCAATGTAGCGCTATAGGGAGGGAGAATAGTATTTGATCCCCTGCTGATTTTGTACGTTTGCCCACTGACAAATACATGATCAGTCTATAATTTTAATGGTAGGTTTATTTGAAATGCGAGAGACAGAATAACAACAAAAAAATCCCGAAAAACGCATGTCAAAAATGTTATAAATTGATTTGCATTTTAATGAGGGAAATAAGTATTTGACCCCTCTGCAAAACATGACTTAGTACTTGGTGGCAAAACCCTTGTTGGCAATCACAGAGTTCAGACGTTTCTTGTAGTTGGCCACCAGGTTTGCACACATCTCAGGAGGGATTTTGTTCTACTCCTCTTTGCAGATCTTCTCCAAGTCATTAAGGTTTCGAGGCTGACGTTTGGCAACTCGAACCTTCAGCTCCCTCCTCAGATTTTCTATGGGATTAAGGTCTGGAGACTGGCTAGGCCACTCCAGGACCTTAATGTGCTTCTTCTTGAGCCAATCCTTTGTTGCCTTGGCCGTATGTTTTGGGTCATTGTCATGCTGGAATACGCATCCACGACCCATTTTCAATGCCCTGGCTGAGGGAAGGAGGTTCTCACCCAAGATTTGATGGTACATGGCCCCATCCATCGTCCCTTTGATGCGGTGAAGTTGTCCTGTCCCCTTAGCAGAAAAACACCCCCAAAGCATAATGTTTGCACCTCCATCTTTGACGGTGGGGATGGTGTTCTTGGGGTCATAGGCAGCATTCCTCCTCCTCCAAACACGGTGAGTTGAGTTGATGCCAAAGAGCTCGATTTTGGTCTCATCTGACCACAACACTTTCACCCAGTTCTCCTCTGAATCATTCAGATGTTCATTGGAAAACTTCAGACGGGCCTGTATATGTGCTTTCTTTAGCAGGGGGACCTTGCGGGCGCTGCAGGATTTCAGTCCTTCACGGCGTAGTGTGTTACCAATTGTTTTCTTGGTGACTATGGTCCCAGCTGCCTTGAGATCATTGACAAGATCCTCCCGTGTAGTTCTGGGCTGATTCCTCACCGTTCTCATGATCATTACAACTCCACGAGGTGAGAACTTGCATGGAGCCCCAGGCCGAGGGAGATTGACAGTCTTTTGTGTTTCTTCCATTTGCGAATAATCGCACCAACTGTTGTCACCTTACATTTTACATTACATTTACATTTACGTCATTTAGCAGACGCTCTTATCCAGAGCGACTTACAAATTGGTGCATTCACCTTATAGCCAGTGGGATAACCACTTTACAATATGTTTTTTTTCTTTCTTTGGGGTGGGGTAAGGGGGGGTAGAAGGATTCTCACCAAGCTGCTTGGCGATGGTCTTGTAGCCCATTCCAGCCTTGTGTAGGTCTACAATCTTGTCCCTGACATCCTTGGAGAGCTCTTTGGTCTTGGCCATGGTGGAGAGTTTGGAATTTGATTGATTGATTGCTTCTGTGGACAGGTGTCTTTTATACAGGTAACAAACTGAGATTAGGAGCACTCCCTTTAAGAGTGTGCTCCTAATCTCAGCTCGTTACCTGTATATAAGACACCTGGGAGCCAGAAATCAAATACTTATTTCCCTCATTAAAATGCAAATAAATCTATAACATTTTTGACATGCGTTTTTCTGGATTTTTGTTGTTGTTATTCTGTCTCTCACTGTTCAAATAAACCTACCATTAAAATTATAGACTGATCATTTCTTTGTCAGTAGGCAAACGTACAAAATCAGCAGGGGATCACATACTTTTTTCCCTCACTGTACTATCAAATGTAACCAATGTGGCACCATTGTTTGTATGTTTCTCTCATACTCAAGACAGTTATATAGTCTCCAATTCTATATGTTTGATTCAGCCTGAGGTTCTGAAATTGGGGGATTCATTAGCTCTGTCCGCAGGTCTATTTACATGGGACAAGCTATTGTAATGACAGGTCAAAATGTTGCAGTTTGAAGAAAATAAATCACCTGATGAGATTAAGTGCTTGAGGTGTCATTTAAATTCTTGAGGTGAAAATGAAACACTGCAGTCTAACATGTCAACTCTGAAAATCTTGATTGCGAATGGTCAGATCTTTCTAGATCTTTCTATGGGAAGAGGAATTCCGGCCCTTCGCCGAATAACTATTTTTGAATTAGCATTTTCGTAACCGGTTAGGGCAACCCAACCCTGTTCCTGTAAAACTATTGATGTGAGAAATGGTGGTGGAAACTAGTCTGAATACCAGTGTCTTCAGGTAACCTTTCACTCCTTGCAGCAGCGGCCCGCCCATTAGGGCGTTAGGGGCGGTGCCCCACTTGTGATTGGTCAAAAAAAAAGTTACATTTAATAATATATAATATTATATAATTAATGGATTGTGTTTTAAATGGTCATAAAAGTGTGGTAAATGTGTACATTTTCCTGTTTAAAAAATATATTGTTCAAAACAAACTGTTCAGTTACTTACTACCCTGGTCGTCAGTGACTGCCAGGCAGCAACTCCGTGGCCTTGCGAACATTGCTTGGATTTTTTTTGCCAGCTATTTGCTATGAGGGGGGAACTGCCCCAATGAACTCGCAGTAGTATAAATTATAACAGCACAAAGTAAATGGACCATCCTGGGGTGACCGGTGTAGATTGTCTCTGCGTTGTGTTTTGATCGGTTTACATATTACCAAAGGATCAGAGTTGGTGTTGATCTTTTATTCCGATAAAGAAACAAACATCCATAAATGAAATGTTGTGCTGCCTTTAAACACCAACTCCTCTCTTCCACATAGACACAGTAGACAGGGCTAAGAATAACAATTGTCTCGTTAGATAACGATATGATATAGTGTAATGTACAGTATAGCCCTATGGGCCTGGGCTAGCCAACGTTCATAATGTATAATAATGTACAGTATAGCCTATGGGCCTGGGCATTACCTTTGATAAGCGGCTAGGTGGGATCTTTTTTGTGCTCCGGTTCAATTTAAAGTATTTTCTAAACTAATATCTGACTAACTCGGAAATATAAAATGATGAAAGTTAACGGGCTAGCGCCTCCTGCTTTGTGACATTGGGTGCGTTCGTAAATTTACTCTGGACGCTCTGCTCTGAAATGCGAGCACTCTGGTTCGAGCGTCCTAGAGCGCTTGATAATGAATTTACGAACGATAACACGGTTCACAAATAAAAATGACTGAAAACAGAGAAGGCGTGACTGCTCTCTTTTGGGTAGTAAACAATGTTTAATCTATTTTTGAGACTCTGGTTGACAGCGACAGTGATGAGGACAATGTAACATCAACACATTGGCCTTGCAACATGCATTTGGCATGTCAGTGTGTCACTAACCTTGTTTTTAGCTAGAGTAACATCTTGCTAACTAACTAACTAACTAGCTAACATTGGCAAGTGCAATCAGCTGGAATGGCAGCAGCTAGAGTAGCATAATGGAACTTAGCTAGTAACATAGCATTCTAGCCAGATAGCTAGCGTGCTACAGTACAATGTCTTTCATTTGTTTTTGTTTTTAGGAGTATGACACTGCCAACATTGACATGGAAATCCTGAATATGTTAACAGCCAATCCGCAGTTTACACAGACAAGGATTCCAGACTATGTTGGGGGGAAAATTGTGCCTATGAACATGGATGACGACTTCAAAATGCACTTCAGAATGAAAAGGAGCACCTTCCAAACCCTCTGTGAGGAAACAGCTACCCAAATAACAAACCAGGCAGTCGGTAGGCCATCCGTTCTAGCAGACAAGCAGCTCATGATTGTTCTGTGGTTACTAGGACATCAGGAGTCATTCAGGTGAAATATCGTCGTGCCATTATACACCAATCATGATCATGGATGTGATCAGGTACAGAACTTGACAAAATGATGTCCAAATCTACAGTACCACACCATTGATAAGCAACGTCACAACTAGCCCGCTCCATCACAGCTAGCTACTGTAGTCCATACACGTGCACAGAACTGCATGTTACTGCAGTATCATTTGGATTTGATCTCGAATCATAACTGATAGGCCTAGTTGGCAAAGAGTGAATTTAGGTTCAGAGTAGTGTTCTAATGTTATTATAACAGTTCTATCATAACTTTATATAATATCATAATATAAATTATATTCCTTTGTGCAGGGTAAACGGTGACAGGTTCGATGTCTCTAAATCTACGGTCGAGGCCTGCTTCCAGAGGGTGAACGAAGCAGAATCTCATCTTTTTGCACGAGTCATCGTCTGGCCAACAGGGGCCAGAGCACAAGAGGTCATCAGTGTCTTTGCAAAGGCAGCTAAGTTCCCTGGGGTGATCGGAGCCATTGACGGAACACATTTTCCCATCAAGGCCCCCCGAGAATACCCTGAGACATATGTCAACCAAAAGTCGTTCCATTCTATGCACCTCCAGGCCATCTGCGACTACAAAATACTTTTCACCACTGTATATAGTGCCTATCCCGGCACAGTGCATGATGCAAGGGTGTACCAGAACTCAGACCTGCACCAGATGACTACCGCCAACCCGCAGTCTATGGTGCCCAACGACACCCACATCCTGGGGGATCCAGCATACCCTCTACAACCATGGATGTTGGATCCCTTCAAAGACAACGGCCACCTATCAGGAATTCAAAAAAGCTTCAACACTTCAGTCTGCAACGAAAGGTATAGACAATAGAGAGGAAGGTTCAGGCGCCTGAAGTACCTTGATATGAACCACACTGACCTGATCCACTCTGTATACTGGCATGTTGTGTTCTACACTGACCTAATCCACTCTGTATACTGGCATGTTGTGTTCTACACTGACCTGATCCATTCTGTATACTGGCATGTTGTGTTCTACACTGACCTGATCCACTCTGTATACTGGCATGTTGTGATCTACACTGACCTGATCCATTCTGTATACTGGCATGTTGTGTTTTACACAACATTTGCCTCTGAAATGATGATACCATAGATGATGTGCTCCGGGGCATGCTACAAGATGAACAGGAAGAACAGCAGGATGTCAATGATGAAGAGAGTGTGATGCCTGTTGCATCGCAGAAGCGGAACTCCATAGCTCACCTGTTGTCTCATGAGCAGTAGGCTAAAACCCAGACCCACCCCAAGCCCCTGAACCAGAGTTGGGCACCCCACCTCAAGATATATGTATGTGATGGAGCAAGAAGTTACTATTCCACTGTAGCTCTCTCTCTCTGTTTCCCCTCCCATCTCTCTCTATTTCCTCTCCCATCTCTCTCTCTGTTTCCCCTCCCATCTCTCTCTATTTCCTCTCCCATCTCTCTCTATTTCCTCTCCCATCTCTCTCTGTTTCCTCTCCCATCTCTCTCTGTTTCCCCTCTCATCTCTCTCTCTGTTTCCCCTCACATCTCTCTCTGTTTCCTCTCCCACCTCTCTCTATTTCCCCTCCCATCTCTCTCTGTTTCCCCTCCCATCTCTCTCTATTTCCCCTCCCATCTCTCTCTGTTTCCTCTCCCATCTCTCTCTGTTTCCTCTCCCATCTCTCTCTGTTTCCTCTCCCATCTCTCGCTATTTCCTCTCCCATCTCTCTCTGTTTCCTCTCCCATCTCTCTCTATTTCCCCTCCCATCTCTCTCTCTATTTCCTCTCCCATCTCTCTCTGTTTCCCCTCCCATCTCTCTCTGTTTCCTCTCCCATCTCTCTCTATTTCCTCTCCCATCTCTCTCTCTGTTTCCCCTCCCATCTCTCTCTGTTTCCTCTCCCATCTCTCTCTATTTCCTCTCCCATCTCTCTCTCTGTTTCCTCTCCCATCTCTCTCTGTTTCCCCTCCCATCTCTCTCTGTTTCCTCCCCCATCTCTCTCTGTTTCCTCTCCCATCTCTCTCTGTTTCCCCTCCCATCTCTCTCTATTTCCTCTCCCATCTCTCTCTGTTTCCTCTCCCATCTCTCTCTGTTTCCTCTCCCATCTCTCTCTGTTTCCTCTCCCATCTCTCTCTGTTTCCTCTCCCATCTCTCTCTGTTTCCTCTCCCATCTCTCTCTGTTTCCCCTCCCATCTCTCTCTCTGTTTCCTCTCCCATCTCTCTCTCTATTTCCTCTCCCATCGCTCTCTGTTTCCTCTCCCATCTCTCTCTCTGTTTCCTCTCCCATCTCTCTCTCTGTTTCCTCTCCCATCTCTCTCTCTATTTCCTCTCCCATCTCTCTCTGTTTCCTCTCCCATCTCTCTCTCTGTTTCCTCTCCCATCTCTCTCTCTGTTTCCCCTCTCATCTCTCTCTGTTTCCTCTCCCATCTCTCTCTGTTTCCTCTCCCATCTCTCTCTGTTTCCTCTCCCATCTCTCTTTCTGTTTCCTCTCCCATCTCTCTTTCTGTTTCCTCTCCCATCTCTCTCTGTTTCCCCTCCCATCTCTCTCTGTTTCCTCTCCCATCTCTCTCTCTGTTTCCTCTCCCATCTCTCTCTCTGTTTCCTCTCCCATCTCTCTCTCTGTTTCCTCTCCCATCTCTCTCTCTATTTCCTCTCCCATCTCTCTCTCTGTTTCCTCTCCCATCTCTCTCTCTGTTTCCTCTCCCATCTCTCTCTCTGTTTCCCCTCTCATCTCTCTCTGTTTCCTCTCCCATCTCTCTCTGTTTCCTCTCCCATCTCTCTCTGTTTCCCCTCCCATCTCTCTCTGTTTTTTCTCCCATCTCTCTCTATTTCCTCTCCCATCTCTCTCTGTTTCCCCTCCCATCTCTCTCTGTTACCTCTCCCATCTCACTCTGTTTCCTCTCCCATCTCTCTCTCTGTTTCCTCTCCCATCTCTCTGTTTCCCCTCACATCTCTCTCTCTGTTTCCTCTCCCATCTCACTCTGTTTCCTCTCCCATCTCTCTCTGTTTCCTCTCCCATCTCACTCTGTTTCCTCTCCCATCTCTCTGTTTCCTCTCCCATCTCTCTCTGTTTCCTCTCCCATCTCTCTCTGTTTCCCCTCCCATCTCTTTCTGTTTCCTCTCCCATCTCTCTCTGTTTCCCCTCCCATCTCTCACTGTTTCCCCTCCCATCTCTTTCTGTTTCCTCTCCCATCTCTCTCTGTTTCCCCTCCCATCTCTCACTGTTTCCCCTCCCATCTCTTTCTGTTTCCCCTCCCATCTCTCTCTGTTTCCCCTCCCATCTCTCTCTGTTTGCCCACATGATTGTTTTCTAGTTAAATTGTTTTCTATGTTAAATAGTTGTTATTGAATAATTATAGTCAATGTATTTAATTTACTACAATGTTTTGATATGCCTATATCAAACCTAAACCTGTTTTGACGTGACTATATTTCTTTGATATAGAATTAATAAATAGCATATTGTTTAATTTCTTTAAATTCATTTAATTTCAGGTTCTTAATTTTTGCCACTTCACTTCTTCAAGCTGTGGAGGATGTTTACTACAGTTCTCCGTTGCGCCAGTAGTTGTTTCATCATGGCCATCTTCTCTGTGTGGCGTGTCTGTGCTTCCAATGCCCCTTTTTTTTCAGCTGCCAGCTGTCGTGTATCAACCTCCGCCCTGTCATCTTGAAGCCAAGCTGGCTCCTCTGCAGGTTTCCTTTTCTTCATGTGGTGGCTTCACAGTTTGGGTTGTTTGTCGCTCATCCTCAGGCTGGTGTGCATTGTCCTCTGGCTCGTGCTTGTGCTTGTGTCAGGTCAGGTTGAGTGGTGGGCTTTGGAGCAATTGGTAGACCTAACATGGGCTGAAACCCACTGATGTTGCTGGCTATTGACACAAGGTTGATGTTGGGGTATCTGTGAAGGAGGGTGTCTAGCACATTAAAATATGGGCATGTTGTCCTTCCTTTTGTTATTAGAGAGGGTCTCCTTGTACACTTTTAACATACCCCTCCACTTGTTGTCACATTGGGGGCCGGCCTGTGACCTGTTGGCCTTTCTTCTGCATTTCTAGTGCTATGAGCTCCCAGGCAGCTTTTTTTTCTCATTTTTGAAGAATGGAAATTCGATTTGTGTTGTTCATAAAGTGCAATGAGGAGAAAGAACGCTGCCTGGTCCCAGGTGAACCCTGCTACCCCCGACTCAATGTCTCCCTGACTGACTGCTGAGCTTTCCGCACTGCCTCCCCGAATCCCTTGGTCCCTCACTGGTTGGCTCCTGACTCTACAAAATAAACATAAATACAACAATATAAAGGCTACTGTCATAGTAAAGTGCTGTTATATGGTGCAATTCTCTATTGACCCGGCTGATTAATTACGAAGTTGAAGACAACAACCCCTAGATCAATAAGAGGATGGAGAAACTTGGCTAGCTAACATTAGCTAAATTAGCTAGCTAACATTAGCTAAATTAGCTAGCTAACATTAGCTTACCTAGTAAGTGAATGTAATAAATTACATACAGTGGCATGCGAAAGTATTCACCGCCCTTGGCATTTTTCCTATTTTTGTTGCCTTACAACCTGGAATTTAAATATATGTTTTGGGGGTTTGATTCATTTGATTTACACAACATGCCTACCACTTTGAAGATGCAAAATAATTTTTTATTGTGAAACAAACAAGAAATAAAAACAGAAAACTTGAGCGTGCATAACAATTTCTTTCCATAATTTAAATTACAGGTTGTAATGCAACAAAATAGGAAAAACGCCAAGGGGGATGAATACTTTCGCAAGGCACTGTACACCTTCAATCTTCATGAACACATACGCTACATACAGTCTTTCACAAAAGTGAGTACACCCCTCTCATTTTTGTAAATATTTGAGTATATCTTTTCATGTGACAACACTGAAGAAATGACAATTTGCTACAATGTAAAGTAGTGAGTGTACAGCTTGTATAACAGTGTAAATTTGCTGTCCCCTCAAAATAACTCAACACCCAGCCATTAATGTCTAAACCGCTGGCAACAAAAGTGAGTACACCCCTATGTGAAAATGTCCAAATTGGGCCCAATTAGCCATTTTTCCTCCCCGGTGTCATGTGACTCGTTAGTGTTACAAGGTCTCAGGTGTGAATGGGGAGCAGGTGTGTTAAATTTGGTGTCATCGCTCTCACACTCCCTCATACTGGTCACTGGAAGTTCAACATGGCACCTCATGGCAAAGAACTCTCTGAGGAACTGAAAAAAATAATTGTTGCTCTACATAAAGATGGCCTGGGCTATAAGAAGATTGCCAAGACCCTGAAACTGAGCTGCAGCACGGTGGCCAAGACCATACAGCGGTTTAACAGGACAGGTTCCACTCAGAACAGGCCTCGCCATGGTCGACCAAAGAAGTTGAGTGCACGTGCTCAGCGACATATCCAGAGGTTGTCTTTGGGAAATAGACGTATGAGTGCTGCCAGCATTGCTGCAGAGGTTGAAGGGGTGGGGGGTCAGCCTATCAGTGCTCAGACCATAAGCCGCACACTGCATCAAATTGGTCTGCATGGCTGTCGTCCCAGAAGGAAGCCTCTTCTAAAGATGATGCACAAGAAAGCCCGCAAACAGTTTGCTGAAGACAAGCAGACTAAGGACATGGATTACTGGAACCATGTCCTGTGGTCTGATGAGACCAAGATAAACTTTTTTGGTTCAGATGGTGTCAAGCGTGTGTGGCGGCAACCAGGTGAGGAGTAGCGCAGTGGTCTAAGGCACTGAGTGGCGCAGTGGTCTAAGGCGCTGCATCGCAGTGCTAACTGTGCCACTAGAGATCCTGGTTCGAATCCAGGCTCTGTCGCAGCCGGCCGCGACCGGGAGACTCATGGGCGGTGCACAATTGGCCCAGCGTCGTCCAGGGTAGGGGAGGGAATGGCCGGCAGGGATGTAGCTCAGTTGATAGAGCATGGCGTTTGCAACGCCAGGGTTGTGGGTTCGATTCCCACGGGGGCCAGTATTTAAAAAAAAATGTATTCACTAACTGTAAGTCGCTCTGGATAAGAGCGTCTGCTAAATGACTAAAATGTAAAAATGAGTACAAAGACAAGTGTGTCAAGCATGGTGGTGGGAGTGTCATGGTCTGGGGCTGCATGAGTGCTGCCGGCACTGGGGAGCTACAGTTCATTGAGGGAACCATGAACACCAGAGCTTCACAGGTTGACACTGGATTCCTCTTCCACACCTCCAAGACGACCACTGCCTTGCTAAAGAAGCTGAGGGTAAATGTGATGGACTGGCCAAGCATGTCTCCAGACCTAAACCCTATTGAGCATCTGTGGGGCATCCTCAAACGGAAGGTGAAGGAGTGCAAGGTCTCTAACATCCACCAGCTCCGTGATGTCGTCATGGAGGAGTGGAAGAGGAATCCAGTGGCAACCTGTGAAGCTCTGGTGAACTCCATGCCCAAGAGGGTTAAGGCAGTGCTGGAAAATGATGTTAGCCACACAAAATATTGACACTTTGGCCCAATTTGGACATTTTCACTTAGGGGTGTACTCACGTTTGTTGCCAGCTGTTTAGACATGAATGGCTGTGTGTTGTGTTATTTTGAGGGGACAACTTTACATTGTAGCAAAGTGTAATTTCTTCAGTGTTGTCACATGAAAAGATATACTCAAATATTTACAGAAATGTGAGGGGTGTACTCACTTTTGTGAGATACTGTAACTAAATTACCTCCTTGGTTTGTTTTGCCATTACATTTGGCAATATGTTGAATTATAACTTCAAGTGTATCAATATATCCACATCCATCACATCTTGCCATTACGGACACTGCCATTTTGAAATCAGATAGAACTCTCGCAGACGCTTGGATCAACCCTACTTCTTGGCCAGAGCGTCCAACGTGCACTCTGAACGCTCCGAGAGCAAAACGCTCTGTATTTAGGAACGGACAATCTGACAACGCTCTGAATTTACGAACACCCAGAGCGCACTCTGGCGCTCCACACTGAATTTAGGAACACACCCGTAGCAAAAATTCATGAAAACAAAAATGATATTTTTTAATTTAAGGTTAGGGATTAGGCATAAGGTCAGCAGTGTGGTTAATGGTAGGGGTAAGGTTAAATTTAAAATCTAATTTTAAGAAGAGAAAATTGTGGAAATAGGCTGGCTTTATGACTTTGTATCTGGGATAACTAGTGACGACCGTTCTTCCTGGTGCACTCGTTCGTTCAACTGGCTTCTCATTCTAAATAGTATAATCTAATCTGTTCAAAACAGTGGCAGCATGTGCAGCAGTGGTCTTTCGGTTTTTGACATGCAAAAGGGAAATTGGTGTATTTATGCTATTGTTCAAATGCACAGATCGCTTTATATATCTTCTCAAAGAAACTACCGGTAGTTCGAAAACTTGACATCATATTTCTATCATGCTGCTTTGTTGACATCTCAAACCAACTCGCATCCCAGGTATTCAGCCAATCAGCGGCGGCTGCCGTCTCCTTGCCACTCCTTGTTATTGGACAGAGTCGATTATGCTGAGCCGCGGGGCCGTGTTGTAAACTGGTAAAAGCGGTTGGCAGGAGCGCCCATTTCAAATCGAACAGGAATCTGCGCCGCTCGTTCATGTTGTCAACAAGGCAGCATGGTGCATAGTACAGAAACATACAACATATATTTTCCATTGAATATATGTTTGAATGTTCAAACTAGTTTTAATTGGGAAGGCAGATAACGGTTTTTTTTTCTCCATCAAAAGCATTCACTTTTGCATGTGAAAACTCCACGTGCTAATTACGTTTTGTTTTGAGCTGACCGGGAGATAGCATGGTTCCAAAATGAATGCAAATCAACTTTTACCCGGTGCAAAGCACGCCTACCCGGGGCAGGCCAGATTAATCGAATCCCTCATTGCCAAAGAGACTGGCCTTTCAGTAATCTTGTTGGTGCTGTCATCTTCAGGACAGGAATACCGGCTTACTTAACGGAGGAATAAACACACATGTTCATCGTTGGTGTTTCAACCAGAACGCGGGAAAATGCCCTTTCTTTATTTTCGCACATGCGCAGTTGTACATCTCTCATAGGGCATAACTGTACCAGTGTAAGAACACAATTTATAGCATATTAGTCTATATGTTAACACCCCCACTTGCTCTTACAAGTCGTATTCAACCTAACTATCAACACATTTAGCTTACAGTTATACATCTCACAAATGTCAGTTTACATTCCAAACATATAACCCAAGAATTTTTCATTTTTGAATTTTTCACTTAACATTTCTTTTACACTTGTGAGTGAGTCACTATCACTAGCAGCGATAATTAGATCATCGACCCAAATTATCAAAATGATCCTTTCTGTTGCAGTTTGTTTGTTGTAAACACAGTGATCAGCTGGGTTCTGTGTAAAACCATTTTCACTAAGGTGATCATGCAACATTTTGTTCCAGTTCCTTCCTGACTGTTTCAGGCCGTACAGTGACTTGTTCAGTTTGCAGACTAGTTGCTCACCTGTATCTGACCTGACTTCAAAACCCTCTGGTTGCTCCATGTACACTTCACAGTCAATAGGAGCATGTAGATATGCTGTTTTGACATCCATCTGATGTAACTCTAAGTCATACTGAGCTGCTAGCTGCATCAAACAACGTACTGATGTCATATTTGCAGTTGGAGAAAAAGTCTCCTTATAGTCTATTCCTGCCACTTGACTATATCCCTTTGCAACATATCTTGCCTTGTATGTCTCAGTCTCATCTGAATTGTTTTTGACCGCATAGACCCACCTGCCCCCACTGCATTTTTACCCTCTGGCAGTGTGGTCAATGTGAATGTATCATTTTCCCTAAGGGAATCCATCTCCTCCTTCATAGCAGTAGCCCAAATCTCTGATTTTGGTGAAATCATTGCTTCTTTGAAGGTTTGTGGTGCATTGCACATTACTCTGTAGCAGTAGTCAACACTAGGTGGTATCTGGTCATCACACTTCACTTTACACTCATAGTCTTTTAAGTACTGTGGCTTCTTCCTCTCTCTGTCTGGATAGCGTGGACTCTGACTATCTGAAGTCTCGATTTGCACATCTTGTGTCTCTTCGGAATTTTGATCTGCCATCTTGGCTTTTGGCATGGGGGATTGAAATCTCTCCCCCACGAAGATCATCACTCATTTCCAAATCTGTCTGAGTTTGGCGTTCGACTACACCTTTTGTAACGAACTTGACTAATCTGTTTTTAAGAACTTTTCCAGTGTCTGGGTAGTAGACTAGGTATGCTGGACTATTTTTATCATACCCGACAAAATACCCTTTTCACATCTTGAGTCCAACTTTTTCTTGTTCTGTCTGTATGCATAGCAAACAGATCCAAATTCTTTCATCTTTGAAAGATCAGGCTTTCTCCCAGTAAACATGTAGTGTGGAGTCTGTCCTACACGCTTATTGTAACACCTATTGCGAATTACTGCAGCAGTCATTACAGCATATGTCCACAATTTCTTTGGTAGGTTGCTCTCAAGTAGCATGCATCTTGCCATTTCAAACAGTGTTCTCCAATTTCTCTCAGCGGTCCCATTTTGATGGGGTGAGTAAGGGGCTGAAGTTTCATGTCTTATGGCATTCTTACTGAGCAGTGACTGGAACTCTTTGGCTGTGTACTCTGTGCCATTATCTGACCTGACACACTTTATTTTTCCATAAGGGGCCACATCAGCAATAAACTTCTCAGTAGCTTTTACAGTATCACTTTTTGCTTTTAGGAAATACACAAAAACTGCCCCTGAATAATCATCCGTAAATGCTAGAGTATATCTGAACCCATCTTTCGCCTCTGGCTCAATAGGGCCAGCCAAATCAGTGTGCACAAGCTCAAGAGCTGCTTTTGCCTTTTCATCAGGCTCTCTGTTTCTGCTCTGAACAAATTTTCCCTGTGTGCAGATTTCACAGTTGAGGGTAGATTTGTCAATCTTACCTGTGATTTTCATTCCCTCTGTCACATTTTCTAACTTTGACACATCCTCAAAATTACAGTGGCCAAGAATTTTGTGCCATGTGTGAATATCATAGCACCCATGACATCCATCATCATTTTCATCACTTACAGTGTTAAGATAGTAAAGTCTATCGTACTCCTCGATGTCAAAAGTGGTACCGTTCTTGTGGATGAGCTTGTTACACCCCTGTCGAAAGTTGACTGAAGCTCCGTTGGCTGTCGCTGCTTTAACAGAGAAAATGTCCTGTGGAAACGACGGCACGTACAGCGCCTTCGTCAGCGTTGTTTTCACCCGACGACCCGTGTTGTCTCTCAGGTAAACCTCCGCTGCACCTCTCCTCTCCGCGACACCATTCGTTCTTGTTCCATCAGCCAGCTCCACGGAATGTTTTTCCGGTTTGAAAGTCTCGTCAAACTCCTTAAACTTCCCGATGTCCGTGACTATATGTGACGTTGCTCCCGTATCAACCATCAGCCCTTTATGTTTCAGTCCACGAAGCTGACAGTCACTTATTTTGAATGCAAATGTGTGGCCTTCAGCATCTGTTGCTTGTTTCACATTGTCTCTTCTTTTTCGTCTGCAATTTGCGTCAGTATGAGTGGAGCGCTTGCAAAAACTACACCACTGTCTCCGTTCTCTGTGCTCTCCAGTAACGGTACATTCCCGGGCCTTGTGCCCTTTCTGGCCACAGTTGAAGCAGGTTATCTCGGTCCCTTTATCTCTTCCTCTTGGCCAGCTAACTTTATTGTTACTTGCCTTCATCACGTTGTCGTCAGTGGAAATGGCGCTAAACTTCTCGGTGCTTTCATAGCTCCTCAACTTGGTTTTGAACTTGCCATAAGTTGTCGGCTCGTCACTCTGCGTTATGTGGATGGCAAACGGCTTAAATGATTCGGGCAAACCTTTCAGAATCATTGCAATCAACAGCCCGTCACTTAAAGTCTCTTCAGCATTCCTCAGTGCTGTAATAGCCGTCTCAGCACGAATGATATAATCCGTAACACTTTCGTCACTGGCTTTCTGAAGAGAAGTTAGCTCAGTGTAGAGGCTAATCACACGTGGCTTCCCTTTACCTGCATAATGTTCCCTCAATATCTTCAACGCTTTTCTCCCATCATCTGCTGCTTCTCTCATTATCAGGGAAAGACTTTTATCATCCAAAACCTGTATCAATTCGGCGTAGGCTTCTTCATTTTTCTCTCCGTCTTCTTCATCTTCATCCACGCTCAATATGGTGGCCTTTAGCCCTAGCAAACGCAAGTGCCCCAAAAACGTTGTCTCCCATAACTCGTAGTTTTTTTTCATCTCCGTCGAAACATAATCTATTCCATCGGCTTCCATGTTCCCTCCTGGGCCCATAACCTGTTGGTGCTGTCATCTTCAGGACAGGAATACCGGCTTACTTAACGGAGGAATAAACACACATGTTCATCGTTGGTGTTTCAACCAGAACGCGGGAAAATGCCCTTTCTTTATTTTCGCACATGCGCAGTTGTACATCTCTCATAGGGCATAACTGTACCAGTGTAAGAACACAATTTATAGCATATTAGTCTATATGTTAACAAATCTCAACGTTCATTATGCACTGGATTTACAGCGGGAGTTACTCATTGGTTGTTGGACTTTAGCATGTAAACCTTGGTGGGGCAAACTCCAAATTGTATTTTAGATGCATGCCAGCAAAGCCTCTACACAACAATAAACAACACAGTAATTGCCCTATAACGGTGACAAACGGTTCCCCTGTTAGGGCCTACATGAAGCTGTCCTGACAGTTTATTATTGATTATTGATATGCAGCTGTCAGTGAAAAGCAATGCATCTCAAATCTACCAGCTCTCATGTCAGAATTAGACGTTCATCCATGTTTCTCAAATGTCCAAACTTCGAAGTTGTTCCAAATGTCAAATTTAGAAGTGTTTAAGGTTACGTGTTGGCATTAACTCCGAAACGGTTAAGTTTATGGTTAAGGTTTGGGATAGGCTTCAGTAGCAGTGTTTCGATAACATCGCAGAGGAAGCCAAGCTAGCGGGGGGAAAAATACATATTACAACTTATGTGTTGTGATAATTGGGTTGTTTGCCCTATAACCTGTTAGTTCATATGCTTTGACACGGTGACATATAGGCCTAAGGCCAAGACAATAATTCAATTACTTTCATTACAAAACCGGAAAGCAACATCTGTCTGGTGAAGTCCACAAAACATATTGCATGTAACAAACAGTTACATGACCTACAGCATGGTCAAGCAAGTTGATGTTTCAAAACATTTTCGGACTACTAAAGAAATATTGATTTAGAACTACGGGGAGTTACCGCAAGTCACAAAGAAAACTGGAGCTGCCTCCACTATTCCAGCACCAGTTCAACTTCAACATTTCAATATCATCTAATCACCTCTGCTTAGTCTAATACAGTGAGAACTAAAAGATACCAAAAACGATTTAGTCCAATTTAAGCTAAATATGATGTGGCTGTCCATGGTACTGATTTATGTGTGTGCGTGCAAGTATAAAAAACATGTTGACTCACCCTACTTGTAGAGAAACACCTATGCCATCCTCCTCTTTCATGTTGACGAAACGGTCTATGAATCTGTCATACAGTACATGCTTTTAGTTTTTGTTGTCCTAGGCTACCTGGCTAAAATGCTTGTTCACTAGCCTAACTTCCTTTCATGGGCAACGATGTGCCCAGACCAGCTAGTTAACATTAGCCTACTACATCTAGCTACATGTTGAACTTCAAGCCTCTCAGGCCAGGGACACAATGTATACATTTATCGCCATTATAATCATTGGCTAGTATGGAGAATTAAGAAAACCACAAGTCCAAATCCCTATTTTCATCCATGGCTAATTTAGGAAAGGGCCAATTGTAGCTAGCTAGCTAGTCACCTGAGTACAAGGACAACGAGATGATGCAACAATTCAAGTTTTTTTTTCAGTCAAAGATGTTTGGCTTCTGATGTGATGTGATTGGTTATGAAGCCAAATCAAAACTGGCTTTCCTTGACACTTTTTTTTGGTTATATGCCAGGACCATTCACAGCTGAGCTCACTCAGTTTAGCTCAATGCTGATTGGCTATTATTTAAAAAAAGCCTTTTTTATTATTATTATTATTATTATAGGGAGCTCACTGGCTTCCCTTTGGCATCCATGAATACATTCCACTGATAGGCTCAAAAAATATATCAACAACAACTTTCTATCGCTGGATTTGAGCTTGCAACCTTTGGAATCAGAGGCAGATGCTTACGCCCATCCACCGTCCCCAACACCGAATCCTACTTGAAGGTAACAGCGCTCACTATTGCCCCTAGTGGTTGGTTTCCACATCTTCTCCCGACGTCCTCAGACATGGATGGACTTCGAATACTGACTTGTCTCATGGGTGACCTGACTGTCTAAAATATGTTTGAAGATAATGTGTCTTCAGTATAATTTTAAATGTTGAGACAAGAAGAAGAGGGGGGGTGTCGCGAAGAAATTGGGCATCTCTCTCCAGAATGCGCTCAGCTCGTCACTAGACTCTACCCACACACTCACACGTCCTACATACACAAAACACACACACGCATGCATATTGACGCCACACACACACACACATACTTTCACAGTTCACATACGCTGCTGCTATTTATGCTGAGTGCCTAGTCAATTTTACCCCTAGCCACATGTACACACTGTATTACCTCAACTACCTTTGCATTGGCGACCCGTCATTCAGGGAAGGTATTTCAGTCTACCTCAGTACTTTCTGTGGTGGAGGGGCAGTGTAGGCGTTGGTAATCTTCTTTAGTTGCGCCGTGATTGGCTCAGTGTTCTGTTACTCATGGGGACACTACGTCACTGCAGAATCTAAAGGGAGAGGTAGGCAGTTCAAGTCCCCTTGGTGCTGCCAAATATTTACATTAGAAGTGCCCATCCAAGAAGGCTCAAGGTCAATGGCCATAGACAAAAGGAAGTCAAATCACGTTATATCTACCGTAACTTTGATTGAACTGATCATGTTACTTTCAAAATCTTAGCTTGCAAGCTAGACAAGCAGTCATCATCATGAATCACGTCGACAATCTACTGGCAAATCCTTTTCAATCCTTGTCATATGAAGAGAAATTATAGATAAAAAGGTGTCGGTGCTCATCGGCCATAAACATTACACAAGTCAGAAATCGCAAATTCAACAATGAGTGGTTTGGAAGGAATCAGTGCTTCGCCTGCCTGCTATTCAGTGAGGGTGTGTGGGCCAAGTCTGGGTTTAAGGATTTAAAACATCTGTCTGAAATGGTCTCTTTTCCAAGCTTAAAGGGATAAACATTCACTCGCAACACCATGGGCCAGAAAATGTTGAATACATTGGCCATGCTTTCAATCCAGCATGATTTCTGCCACATTCAAAACAACTGGAAACTCAGAACTGGGAAATCTCAGACTTCAGTTCAAGACAACTGGGAACTCGGAAAAAAAAAACTAGCTCCGACTGGGAAAATACGTTTTGAATGGTCATCCAACTCGGAATTCCAAACCAGGAGCTGAGGCCTCTTTCGAGAGCTCAGACCTGAAGATCACTGACGTCATGATTCAACCTTGTTTTTTTTCCGAGTACCCGGTTGTCTTGAAATCACCTTTGATGACAAAATGTGCCCACAACAAGGACCACCGCGCTACCTTCCTGTTCAAGTGAGCACAGCTCAAAAATTTATTGTATGCTGCTGCATAAATTAGCTCATGTGCTTTTCTTCACGAGGAGGGGATACTATATAATGTTGTTGGGTCTGTAACCATGTTTGCCAGTGACAGTCTCTTCCCATTCTATATATATATATATATAAGTTCATTAATATTCCCATGTAATTCCAGTTGATATTGCGAGGGTTGTTTTTTGCTGTCACCATTATAGTGCAATTAATGTATTGTTTAGTGTTATGTAGTGGCTTTTCTGGCATGCATCATCTAAAAAAAAATGTTGAGTTTGGCCAACCAAGATTTACATGCTAAAATCGCAACTGATAAATTGTTAGCTTACCCAAACTTGAAACTCACAAACTTGAAATTCACGCGCCTAGGAATAGACCATCGTGAACATAGCGCACATTTCTTTGTACTGCATAATTACAATGGGTGTGTGTGTGAGAGAGAGAGATAAGGAGAGGGGTGTTGTAACTAAGATTGTGCCAAATGATCAGCTAAGCGATCCATCGCAGAGATAATCGCTCACCTCGATCCAGCACCAACGGGTGGAAAGCACCACTCGCTGGGCCGCGACAAGCACTGTGTTGCTTGCTAGACTAGTTGGCTGGTACACCTAAGTGTTTGACATGGGAAGAAGCAGGCCTTTGAGCCAAGGGAGAGCGAATGCCATGTTCCTTATTTGATATTGTTCCCATTCCCTTTTCGCCAAGTTTAGAATGGAAAACTAATAGAAAATAGAAGTGGAGAATTGCGAGCACTGCTCCAGATCACTTGATATCCACCGCAAGTGGGACAGAAGAGAGAAGGGAGAGCGAGAGAGAGGGTAGAGGCACAGAGAGAGAGAGACCCAATTTAACTCAAACTAAACTGTCTATCATACAGCAGAGCGTGTCCGACTCCAACCCCCCACAACTGAATAGATAAGAGCATATCATGAGCTGAGCTCTCCATGAAGAGTGGGTTCGATATATAAATATCCCATGTTTTTTTCCCTCCCCAATCCCATTATAATTTATATCAATAATGCAACAGAAAAATAGTTTGTTATTGCAACAACACAAATTCTTAGTTTTACCATCTCACCAGCAATATCTCTAAAATACAACTGGTCTCCTGAACCAAAGAGTAAAATGTAGCAAGCTAGCAGCAACATTCCATGCTAATCAGAACAAGCTAGCAGCAACATTCCATGCTAATCAGAACAAGCTAGCAGCAACATTCCATGCTAATCAGAACAAGCTAGCAGCAACATTCCATGCTAATCAGAACAAGCTAGCAGCAACATTCCATGCTAATCAGAACAAGCTAGCAGCAACATTCTATGCTAGTCAGAACAAGCTAGCAGCAACATTCCATGCTAATCAGAACAAGCTAGCAGCAACATTCTATGCTAGTCAGAACAAGCTAGCAGCAACATTCCATGCTAATCAGAACAAGCTAGCAACCTCTTAGCTACTCATGTTGAATTAATAATAGAGCTAGCTAGCTAGGTGTCAATTTGAATGACTGTTTAAATGCTGCTCAGGAGGCAGTAATGTTACTTTGGGTGAAGAAAACCATAGGATATAAGAGATAAGTCCATGGCTGCCCCCAGGGCAGTAAATAATTTTTTATATTACCTTTTGTGCTTGAAGTCTGCCCTTAGGGTACCAAGTGATCTTGACCCAAACTAACATTACTGCCCCCTGGGGAAGCATTTAAACAGTGCATTCAAATGGCTGCCCCAAGGGCAGTTAACTTTTTTGTATTATTACATTTTGTGCTTGAAGTCTGGCCTCATAACCTACAGTGATCTTGACCCAAACTACAATTTCTGCACCCAGGGCAGCATAAACAGTCTGTCTAAATGTTTTATAAAACAAATGTCAAATGACCTTCTGGCAGTTTTTCTATTTCTATTTTATAATTCAACATTAGTAGGCGATAGCTCTCTGCTCAGCTAAGTTACATTTAGCTTAGCATTTTCTACTCCCAGAGAAGCATAACGGTCTATTATTAATTCAACATGAGTAGCTAAGAGGTTGCTAGCTTGTTCTGATTAGCTTAGCATGTTGCTGCTAGCTTGTTCTGATTAGCTTAGCATGTTGCTGCTAGCTTGTTCTGATTAGCTTAGCATGTTGCTGCTAGCTTGCTACATTTTACTCTTTGGTTCAGGAGACCAGTTGTATTTGAGATATTGTTACATTTGTCTGACTACTGTAACACAATAATGATTTCAAAACATTACAAGTTGTAACTCAAAAGTTTCATTTACAACATTCTCAGTTCAAATCTCTGCCATGTTTTCAAAAGTTGTGTATCTGTTAAACTCCGCCTAGTGACCTTTTAGAAACCAATCAGATCCTTTCTACCCTTAGAACAAAGTTGACTACACTTTTAAGTTGATCTGCCTGACACAACTGCCCATGTGACCTAATGGTTAAGGTGTATGACTTCGACTCAGAAGATTGAGGGTTCAAGTTAATTTGCGGTTTAACTTTACTTACTTGCACAGGTTCCCAAATGGCTTACAAAAACATGTCCATTGTTGCCAAGATACAGTAGGATATTATCATGTAGTCCCTCCAAAATGGATTTGGTGTCTGATTCCAGATCAGAAGATTGAAGGTTTCAGTCCCTTCGTGGTCATTTAAATCTAGTCAAAATATTATTCTTATCGCAATAACCCACTCAGTGATTGTCAGACAACTCAAACCAACTATAAATTATTCTACAAATGTCTGGCCTACTTTTACAACCTTTGATTTCCACCCAAAACTTTGTGTGAATTTATTAGAATTACTTAAATCTAGTGTAAATATGTTATGTTGTTGTTATCGCAATAACCTGGGCTGAGTTTCCCAAATTCAACTGTTTTTTACGATACATTGTTGCAATACTAAAGTGCAATATTTGTAACAAATGTTATCAAATGACACCACTGTTTCATTTAGCTTATGAAAATATATAGAAATGGTTCCCAATAACAAAAAAAACTCATCAGGATTGACAGAGAGAGTTCAAATATTGTTCATATTTACACTGAACAAAAATGAGGAGTATTTCTGTCTGTAATAAAGCCCTTTTGTGGGGATAAACTCATTCTGATTGGCTGGGCCTGGCTCCCCAGTGGGTGGGCCTATGTCCTCCAAGGCCCACCCATGGCTCCGCCCCTGCCCAGTCATGTGGAATCCGTAGATTAGGGCCTAATTTATTTATTTCAATTGACTGATTTCCTTATATGAGCTGTAACTCAATAAAATCTTTGAAATTGTTGCATGTTGCATTCTATATTTTTGTTCAGTATACTTTATTAATAATTTAAAACATATCTAAATGTTTGTATAAGCCAGGCCTCTTGCCCAGACCCTCTCACCTCCTCTTGGGTTTAGCTGTGTGTGTGGCCCCGGTGGGATCGTTGGAGTGTGTGAGGTCAGGGTGCGTGTGAGGTGTGTGTAGGGTTCCCCCCGGTGGTAAGGGCTGTGTGTTGCAGGCTGAGCTCCAGCAGGTCATACACCAGGCTGCTCTCCTTCAGCAGTCTCCCCAGCAGCAGCTCTCCTCTGGCCCTCACAGTAGACCGCACTAGGTGTGCCACCTCCTGGAGAAACAATACAACTACATACTTACAGTACACAGTGGAGGTGGCGGTGGTGGTCAATTCAATTTAAATTCAGTCAATTCAGGAAGTAAACTGAAACTCTAATTTCTAATTCCAATTTTATCTAATAGGAGGCATTGAGGAAAATTGGAATTTCAGTTTACTTTCTGAATTGACTGCGTTAAAAAATAATTTACCCATTTACATTTTAGTCATTTAGCAGACGCTCTTATCCAGAGCGACTTACAGTTAGTGCATACATTATTATTTTTCATACCCCCTGCGGGAATCGAACCCACAACCCTGGTGTTGCAAACGCCATGCTCTACCAACTGAGCTACATCCCTGCCGGCCATTCCCTCCCCTACCCTGGACGACGCTGGGCCAATTGCGCGCCGCCCCATGGGTCTCCCGGTCGCGGCCGGCTACGACAGAGCCTGGATTCGAACCAGGATCTCAAGTGGCACAGCTAGCACTGCGATGCAGTGCCTTAGACCACTGCGCCACTCGGGAGACACACCCAACCCTGGGTGGTGATGGTGTGTGGATGCGTGTGTCTACCTCTCTGTCCAGTCTGACCTCTGACCCCTGTGGCCCCTCCTCCTCTCTGAGCCTCCGGAGTTCCTCCCTCTTCTGTTGCTTGGCAATCTGGAGCCGGGCACACACACGCTGGCGCTCCCACACACACTCATCATCGCCCTGAGAGAAAGCACACACACATCATCGCCCTGAGAGAAAGCACACACACATCATCGCCCTGAGAGAGAGAATGGAAACGCGTACATACACACGCACACACACACATACACATACACACTTTCTATATCACCTGTGCCAGGGGGAGGGGTGTAGGGGGCACATGCACCTCCAGGTGTTTCTGGTTGATTGACAGGTGACTGGCCCCGCCCACCACAGCTTGTAGCAGCCGTTGCCTAAATGTCAGACAGGGACAGAACTCTGTGTTACTTACCATTACATCAACACACACACACACACACACACGCACACACACACAAGCACACACACTTACCTAGTGACACAAGTGTCAGACAGGAAGTGGAAGACTGCGTTGTGGTGGGCAGGAGGTAGGTGGGGCAAACACTCTGTCAGCCAATCTGAAACTAGGGATAGCACTCTGGGCGGGTCCAGATCTGGGGGAGATGAATGGAGCTTCACACTCAATATAAATGATTACATTATTTTATATTATATAAATGGAGCCGCACAGTCAATATCAATTATTAATATATATGTATAATAAAGATAACAGATAACTACTGACCAGCTAGCTGAGGGAACAGGTCTCTAGTCATCCCGGCCACTGCTCTCACAGCACTCCAAGCCAGGCCACGGTCGGCGGCGAACATGGCACAGTCATAAACAAACTGCTGATGGGCGTTCTGCCGCGCCGCGTCCCCAGAGAACTCTGGCCACGAGAAGTGACCGCTTAGCCGCCGCACACCCTCCTCTCTCTGACACACACAGATGAATAGTGAACAGAGTTCTGGAAACACATCTATATGAAGTCTGCATTTTACAGAAACTCACATACACTAAAGATATACTATGAACTAGTTGGATAATTGTTTACATCACATCTTGGCTTGTATGATTCATAAACATATAATATAATATTATCTCAGGAAACCAAACTATATAATAATAATAATATGCCATTTAGCAGGCGCTTTTACGTATGGGTGGTACCTGGGATCGAACCCACTACCCTGGCGTTACAAGCGCCATGCTCTACCAATTGAGCCGCAATACAGCTATGTTTTAGTTGATGGGTGTGGGGAGTTGTGCCCTGACTGGCCAATGACAATGTCATTTCTGGGTAATATTTCTGGGCAATTAAGGAAACATATTTTGTCTCAAAGAGCACCCACATAGACAAAAGTTATGTAGGTCTATAGCTTCTATAAAAAGGAGTCTTCCCAAGAAAAGAAGCACACATTTGGAGCTGGACAAATAAAGCACAGTATTAGGGGTTCACAGCAAATCTATGAAACCGATTGTTATTCTCTGAATGAACTCAAGCATAGATTGCTAACTTTTTTTTTCTAATTTGGCACTCAGAAACTGGAGGCCATGAGTAACTTGATCAAAAAGAATGGTACCGATTGGCCTATAGGTGGCACTGTTATAAGTAATCTCACTTAAACCCTCATATCCGTCACCCCGTTTTGACCTAAAGACTTGAAACTTCAGGATGAAAAACCTCTTCTCATGCACCATAAGAAGTAACACCAAATTCGGTATGTGAGCCCATGGTACATCTCTCAACTTATTTGCAGAAAAGCTAAGGGATTGGTTAAGAGATGGCTGAGTTATTGATAAATCAGGAAATCAGATTTTACGTGTCCATTTAAATATTTTTGTAAATCCTCTCCACAAATGGCCTATCAATTTGAAAACTTTAGGTTAATCAAATACATTACCATGATATGAACCATGTTAAATTTGTCATTGATATCTTTAAAAAAATAAGTAAACTATTAACAATTAACTTCTTTGACTATGTAACGCTAATGCTTAAAATAATCATTTTCTTCTCATGGACTATAAAAGTCAGATTCACACCAAATTCGATATTTGGACTCCTCACAATAAGAGTTTGAGAATAGAACATTGATGCATTCAAACATGGCCGCACTATACATTTACATTACATTTTAGTCATTTAGCAGACGCTCTTATCCAGAGCGACTTACAGGAGCAATTAGGGTTAAGTGCCTTGCTCAAGGGCACATCGGCAGATTTTTCACCTAGTCGGCTCGGGGATTAGAACCAGCGACCTTTCGGTTACTGGCACAACGCTCTTAACCACTAAGATACCTGCCGCCAGATGTATACGCTAATATGCTAAAAAATACTTCCAAAATCTTATTCTCATGAACCATTGGACCAAATGACACCAACGTAGGCCCATGGTACATGTCTTAACATAGTTTGAGAAAAAGCTAAAGGATTGATCAAAAGATGGCTGAGTTTTTGACAAATCAAAAATCATATGTTATGTGTCAATTTAAACCACGGTAAATCCACTCCACAGAGGCCTATCAACTTGAAACTTGTCATCACTATCATGGACGTCCCTAAGATGAACCATACTCAATTTGGTATTAATATATATATATTTTTAAAGGAAACCATTCACAACTCATTCTTTGCATATGAAACGCTAATGCTCAAAATCAATAATCTTCTCCTCATGAACCATATGTCCAATTCACTCCATATTTTGTATTTACACTCATTACATCAGTCTTTAATGGTTTTGAGAGAAAAAATTGTTGCTGCATTCAAACATGTACCTATAGACGCACGTTAGCACATATGCTAATGCTAAAAATACTTTACACATTTTCTCCTCGTGAACCATGAGTCAGAGTGACTCCAGATTTGGTATATAGACTCAATGAATTAGCCTCTAATGAATTTGAGAATGATTACTCACTGCATTACACCACTATCATGTCATACCAGGGCTATTAGAACAAAACCAATGGACATGGGGCCATGAAATGTGGAATGTAAACCTTATCATTAGAAGCTGTGTGAATATAAAGTCACTGCAAACTCAGATGGCTGCAGCAGACCAGTGACACCATAGGAAACTACAGCAATAACTATTGATCAAGTGGACTTTATCTCATGCAAATGACTGTTAGATTTAAATAATGCAGACGAACAATGTGAAATATGGTGATTAGTAGATCTGTATAATCACATATTGTTGCCCTATTATGTGATGTGAATGTAGTGAAAAGTGGATATTATTTTACCTATTACAGCTGTGAGACTGTATTGAAGGATTTTGGAACGCTAATGTGGAGTGTACCAAGTGAGATTTTAATTATTTACACAAACAGATTTCGACAAAGTCCCAGAATTCAAAGATGACTGCAATATACCATTAGCCTACACCAACGCTGAAAATATTCAACAAATCTTAACATAAACCACTTGTCAAATTGACCCCAGAATTGGTATATGAACTCAATACATTAAGTAATACCTTTAAGAACAGTTAAATGCTGCATTCAAAGATAACCAACCTACAGCACTAGACTAAACGTCACTTGCGTCATCCTTGTGGTATTGATTGATAAACATGATAATGCTTTCACTGACTGCACATAAAGGAAGAAAGTTCCTAGTCTACATGATACGGAGCTTGCTTTGTTATCCAACTGATCTTGTATCATTTTTTTTTGTCATCCTGTGAACCCTGTTCATTGCTGCTCGCAGCTATATTTATATGTATCTATTAATATTGTTGTTGTTATTATTATTATGATTGACAAAAATAATAATAATAATAATAATATGATAACATGGTTTTAGGCACACACCGCGCGCAGAACCACGAGCCCTTGCTGTGCGCGCACTATCCATCATGCGTCGTTGTGTGGGCAGGGCGCGGGCATCTCTACTGAAGGTAAGATAGACAAAGAGATAAAATAGACAGCGGATATTATCCTGGTACTTTGTGGCGGAAATTCTAACGCACTGGATTAGCTACGACGTGTGTGTTGTTTTCAGAACCACCCCGCCAGTCTTATAAAATATGTGCGATTCGGCTGCTAGAGAACTTGTTGCTTTAACAGGAGGCTACTTACTGCGTGTGTGTGTACATCGCAAATATCTCTAAAATGTATCTGGCCATCCATCCTTTCTCAGCCTCCCTCCACACCTGTCAATCCTCTCCCCTCCCCTCGAAGATCTCGTGTCCTGTAGCCTAGATCAGTGAATATATCGACAGGCTATCAATCGGCGCTTACCGCCTGCATGCCGACTAGCCTACCCTTAATGTCAAGTTGTAACGAAGTTAGCTAGCTAACGTTACATCATACAATAGACTACATCATGAATAGCCTGCACGTTGGAAAGCGTTGGCTACACTTGTTTTAGTGACGCTCCAGTAATCCGCACAAATCACGTATTGTTTATCGTCGTATTCTCTAAACCTGGAGTTGCATTTATGAATGTCGTTTTGGTGTTTTTATTTTACCTGAAGTTTGGCAATCTCCGCCATCTCTGTGTCTGTCAGGGTGGCCATTGCAGCGTTGTCAGGGGGGCGTTGTGGTTGCTATGGGAACCACGTCGCAGGTTTTGGCGTAGGCTGATGACATCGGCTGACTGGAATTTCCCCCCATTTCAGTATTCTGATGTCTATTCCCAAGAGTTTCTGCTAGTGTCTATTTCTAGCAGTTTGCTTGCTGTACCTGAGTTAACCCGAAACCTAATTTTATGTCTTGTCTGCTGCTTAGTTGAGTTGACAACCTGCAGTAGGCGTGTGTGTGTGTGTTTGTATGTGTGCCTGTGTCTGTGTGTATCTGTGTCTGTTTGTCTACCTGCCTGCCTGTGTGTGTGTAAGGTACACTAGGGGTTAATTCCCCGTGAACACAGATGGCTCAGGCATTCTAATCCTCTTTCTTATGAATCCCTCCTCTCCTGGTGTCCTGGGGATCATAATTAGATAAATGGATTGAGCAGCAGCGCGAGAACCAGAAACAATGCACCTAATATTATTTAAGGGCCATTAATGGAGAGAGATAACGGCTGCAAGCGGTGCAGACCGGGTCATGGGCTACCACTACAACTACATCCTCATGCACTGATAGCTAGAAGATGCAGAACTGGAGTTAACCGTTCCGTATCTGAACTGGAGTTAACCGTTCCGTATCTGAACTGGAGTTAACCGTTCCGTATCTGAACTGGAGTTAACCGTTCCGTATCTGAACTGGAGTTAACCGCTCCGTTCCGTATCTGAACTGGAGTTAACCGTTCCGTTCCGTATCTGAACTGGAGTTAACCGTTCCGTTCCGTATCTGAACTGGAGTTAACCGTTCCGTTCCGTATCTGAACTGGAGTTAACCGTTCCGTTCCGTATCTGAACTGGAGTTAACCGTTCCGTATCTGAACTGGAGTTAACCGTTCCGTATCTGAACTGGAGTTAACCGTTCTGTATCTGAACTGGAGTTAACCGTTCCGTATCTGAACTGGAGTTTACTGTTCCTTATCTGAACTGGAGTTTACTGTTCCTTATCTGTGGATTACATCTGAAATGCTGCTTCTAGCCGTGGATTATAAAGCAGAGAACAGACTGGAGGAGAATGTGGGATCTAGACCTGTAGGAGACTGGACACTTGGTTGGTTAAATTCCTGAGTCCTGCAGTGAGGAGTTGACTGGCTGAATCAGCTGTTTCTGGGAACTGACCTGAGGAGTTGACTGGCTGAATCAGCTGTTTCTGGGAACTGACCTGAGGAGTTGACTGGCTGAATCAGCTGTTTCTGGGAACTGACCTGAGGAGTTGACTGGCTGAATCAGCTGTTTCTGGGAACTGACCTGAGGAGTTGACTGGCTGAATCAGCTGTTTCTGGTAACTGACCTGAGGAGTTGACTGGCTGAATCATATTATTCTGGTAACTGACCTGAGGAGTTGACTGGCTGAATAATCTGTTTCTGGTAACTGACCTGAGGAGTTGACTGTCTGAATCATCTGTTTCTGGTAACTGACCTGAGGAGTTGACTGACTGAATCATCTGTTTCTGGTAACTGACCTGAGGAGTTGACTGGCTGAATCATATGTTTCTGGTAACTGACCTGAGGAGTTGACTGGCTGAATAATCTGTTTCTGGTAACTGACCTGAGGAGTTGATTGACTCAATCATCTGTTACTGGTAACTGACCTGAGGAGTTGACTGACTGAATCATCTGTTACTGGTAACTGACCTGAGGAGTTGACTGGCTGAATCATATGTTTCTGGTAACTGACCTGAGGAGTTGACTGGCTGAATCATATGTTTCTAGTAACTGACCTGAGGAGTTGACTGGCTGAATCATCTGTTTCTGGTAACTGACCTGAGGAGTTGACTGGCTGAATCATATGTTACTGGTAACTGACCTGAGGAGTTGACTGACTGAATAATCTGTTTCTGGTAACTGACCTGAGGAGTTGACAGACTGAATAATCTGTTTCTGGTAACTGACCTGAGGAGTTGATTGACTCAATCATCTGTTACTGGTAACTGACCTGAGGAGTTGACTGGCTGAATCAGCTGTTTCTGGTAACTGACCTGAGGAGTTGACTGGCTGAATCAGCTGTTTCTGGTAACTGACCTGAGGAGTTGACTGGCTGAATCAGCTGTTTCTGGTAACTGACCTGAGGAGTTGACTGGCTGAATCAGCTGTTTCTGGTAACTGACCTGAGGAGTTGACTGGCTGAATCATATGTTTCTGGTAACTGACCTGAGGAGTTGACTGGCTGAATCAGCTGTTTCTGGTAACTGACCTGAGGAGTTGACTGACTGAATCATCTGTTTCTGGTAACTGACCTGAGGAGTTGACTGGCTGAATCAGCTGTTTCTGGTAACTGACCTGAGGAGTTGACTGGCTGAATCAGCTGTTTCTGGTAACTGACCTGAGGAGTTGACTGTCTGAATCAGCTGTTTCTGGTAACTGACCTGAGGAGTTGACTGGCTGAATCAGCTGTTTCTGGTAACTGTGACCTGAGGAGGTGCTGGTAGAGAAGAAGCTGATGGGTTCTTTAGGGTAAGCACAGGAGAATAACTGCAGTGTGTGTGTGTGTGTGTGTGTGTGTTTGTGTGTGTGTGTGGTGAGGTGGATTAAGATGTTTGTTCAGGTGAGTCACAGCTGCTTAGGAAGGGATGAGGGTCAGAGAGGGAGGAGGGAGGGAGGACAGGAGAGGAGGAGGGAGGAGAGGAGATGTGAGGGGGAGGGAGGGAGGACTCAGAGGAGAGTGGAGGAGAAGTCAGAAAGGAGGGGTGAAGGGGAGAAATGGTGTTAGGAGAGGAGGAATAGATACACCCAAATACTCCAGTGGAGCAGGTGTCTCAAAATTGCCAAGGCGGATCTGAAAAACACACACAGGAGAGGAGAGGTTTGGGTGTTGTTGTCAAACCAGTCAGTCTCTTGGCTCTGTCGTTGCTAGTTATTCTGCATACAGTCTTCAACTTCCACCTCCAGCTGCCAACACTTATGTATCTGGCAATTACCAGACGACATGACAGAGAGAGAGAAGCAGACAGGAGAGAGAGGCAGACAGATATACAGACAGGAGAGAGAGAGACAGAGACAGAGAGAGAGAGAGACAGAGAGAGAGAGAGAGTCAGAGAGAGAGAGAGCGACAGATAGAGAGAGACAGAGACAGACAGGAGAGAGAGAGACAGAGAGAGAGCGAGAGAGACAGGAGAGAGAGAGAGTCAGAGAGAGGGAGAGATAGAGAGACAGAGACAGACAGGAGAGAGAGAGAGAGAGAGAGAGGAGAGAGAGAGAGAGAGAGAGAGAGAGAGAGAGAGAGAGAGAGAGAGAGAGAGAGAGAGAGAGAGAGAGAGAGAGAGAGAGAGAGAGATAGAGAGAGACAGAGACAGAGACAGACAGGAGAGAGAGAGACAGAGAGAGAGCGAGAGAGACAGGAGAGAGAGAGAGTCAGAGAGAGGGAGAGAGAGAGAGACAGAGACAGACAGGAGGAGAGAGAGAGAGAGAGAGAGAGAGAGAGAGAGAGAGAGAGAGAGAGAGAGAGATGTCTAACACTGTCTCTGACTCAAATGCTCTGTTTGGTGAGATGTAAGTGAGATGTAATTCTATAATCGTGCTGTGAAGGGGACTGTCCCTAAGTCTGAAGGACTGTGCCAAAGTTTCTCAGAAGCTAATCCCTAACCTGTATTCAAAATATAGCCTTTCAGCTGGCGGCCACTGTGAACTGATTCCTCTCCTCTGCTCTGACACAGGGGTGGCCAAGCCTCCTGGAGATCTACTGGGTTTGTATGTTTTTGTTCCATACCCAATTCAACTAATCACGGTCCTCATTCAGGTGTGTTAGATAAAATAAATAAATAATAACTGAATGGTAGCGCTCCATGAGGGAGGGTTTACCATCCCTATCCTGACCCCTGACCCCTGACCCTTTAACCTCAAACCCCTACCATGACACGTGTGTAAAAAGTAATTATAGTAGGTTAGAAAAGTCTCACTGATTACACTGGTCTCACTGATTACACTGGTCTCACTGATTACAGTGGTCTCACTGATTACACTGGTCTCACTGATTACAGTGGTCTCACTGATCAGAGTGGTCTCACTGATTAGAGTGGTCTCACTGATCACAGTGGCTGGATTTCAACTGTGGCTGACGGACCTTATAAAAGCAAACGTGTGACGCATTCATCTGGTTTTAGCGTAACCTCATGTTGTAGAAGGGCCTAAGTTATAGAGAAAATAGTTAGTTAGAAAAATGTATTCAAGTTTCACTCCACAATGCTACCATAGTTGACAATACATAATACAGATTTTTTAAAACCACATTGTGGACCACTCAAATAGAGGTTTGAGACTCTAAAAGCAGTCATGGTAAAACATGGTACAGTAAGTTCTAGCCTCAGTAGGATGTCCATGTGCTCTGGCTCCTGTGATCTATTTCCTCCGTCTGCTGCATCCCCAGGAGCTCGTCAGTCAACTCTCTAACCAACCTGTTCTGTATGGAACTGCGTGTATCATTCCCTCTAGCCCCAGCCCTACCTCCTCCATCACCCCCGCCAGATCTCAGCTGATTAAGGAGGCTTTGCTTTCTATCCTCCACATGCCCCCCCTCCAGATCTGATTAGCTAGCGGCCATCTCACGCTAACCACAGTGTCAGTGTGTGGACTAACGGCTGACGGTAGACACGGCTAGCTCAAACACTCTCACGCACAGACACTGGTGCAGTATGGGAGCCAGACGCGGAGCAGATTGAAGGAATTCCCCTCAGACTGCTTCTATCTGATTGGATCATGTTTCCTGACTATGTGAGTAGAATGTCTGGAAGTTAGGGTCTCTAGTGTGTAAAGGTGTGTGTGGTGGTTAGTGTGTGTGTGTGTGTGTGTGTGTGTGTGTGTGTGTGTGTGTGTGTGTGTGTGTGTGTGTTTGATGAAGATGACTGTAGATAGTTGATTGTAGTCTCAGATTCACTTTGTTGGGTCCAACTATTCTGCTGACTAACAGTAGAATGTGGAGGTATTGTCCTGTAGTGAAACCCGTTTGGGTTTTTAGTAATATAACCACAGAAGGTTTCAATGTATGTTTATATGGTTTGGTTACATAGCCACTGAAAATATCTATGGATGTTCATCTCTGATGGGTCGACCCAGCGGTTACAGAAACATAACAGGTGCGTTTGCCTGTCTCTCTGTAGGATTGTGTAACTCCTGTTAAAAGGTAAGAGGAAGTAACCTATTAAAGGCTGAGCAGAGGAAATTGGTATTAATCCCCAGGCCGTGTTTAGGCCTAGTAGGTTATGCACACTGTACACTTTTATTGGTTCCGTTCTGGGACAGCTCCATTGTGTCATGCTCTGTCAGGACACTGAATACGGAGCAGAGGACGCCTGTTATCATAAAGTCACAGTTCCTGCCTGTATGCCTCTGTCTATGCAACTATAATGTGGAGTCTGTGATCGGAGAGAGAGAGAGAGAGAGAGAGAGAGAGAGAGAGAGAGAGAGAGAGAGACAGAGAGAGAGACAGAGAGAGAGACAGAGAGAGAGACAGAGAGACAGAGAAAGAGACAGCGAGAGAGAGACAGAGACAGAGACAGACAGTGCGCGTGTGTGCGTGCCAGGGTGGGGTTGGGCTGAGGTGACAGCTTATCCTAAGGACCTTTTTTTATATACTCAGAGGACCGCTATTAGCATGTTTTAACCACTCCTGTGTAAATGGTAGATTATCTGACACTCAAGAAGAAGGTCTGATCTCATTATTACTGAAACAGGATACAAGTGGAAAATATAAAGATCCAGTCCATTAAAAAAATTGGAGGCCCCTTACACTTCAGTGTTGTGATGCAAAGATTCTAGCAAAATGTATAGCGCATAGAATTAAAAAGGTATTGTCGGACATTATTCATTCTAATCAGACAGGTTTTTTACATGGAAGATACATTGGAGATAATATAAGGCAAGTATTGGAAACAATAGAACTGTCACGAGTTGCTAAGCCAGAACCCAGAAGCAGACCAGGACAAGGTAAGTTGAAACGAAGGTGAGTGTTTATTTACAAGTTCAAGAGTGATGCTGAATAATCCAGGGAACAGAGCGGGCGGCGTTGATTAGTTGTTGGGGGTGCAGTGGTTGATCCCATCCTGGGTCGGCAGCCGCCGACCACCAGGCAGAGGTTGGATGAAGGTTCCGGACGGGTGACTGCAGATGGAACAAAACGGGGGTAAGTAAGCAACAAACCAACAAGGTGCAAAAACAACAAAACTAACGCTAGGCTCTAAGACTGATACTCTGGTAAACCTACTGTTCATGGCTAACGATCCGGCAGGGAATGGATGTTAGGCCAGAGCCTAAGAAGGGTGATGATCAGGACCAGGTGTGCAGATTGCTGATGGGATGCAGGTGCGGAAATCAAGAGAGCTCCCCGGAGCGTTCCAGAACCCTCGGGAAACTGGAGATCACGAACATAACAACTAGTCCACAGACAGGACCCGACTCAGACTGCCGGGATCGTTACAGTACCCCCCCTCCGACGAACGCCACCGGGCGGACTCCCGGAGCGCCAGGATGGAGGCGGTAGAAGTCACTGATGAGGTCAGCATCTAGGACCTGTCGCCGCGGAATCCAACTCCTCTCTTCAGGACCATACCCCTCCCAGTCCACGAGATACTGGAAACCCCGGCCCCGCCGTCTGGAATCCATGATGCGACGCACCGTGTAGGCAGGACCACCTCCGATCATCCGAGGAGGAGGAGGAGGAGGCGGAGGAGGCAACAGAGGACTGAGGAAAACAGGCTTGAGGCAGGAGACATGAAAGGTGGGATGGACTCTGAGCGTCCTCGGGAGTTTGAGTCGAACTGCCACCGGATTGATCACCTTCTCCACCACAAACGGACCAATGAACTTCGGGTAACAACTTCCTAGACTCAGTCCGTAAAGGAAGATCCCGTGTGGCCAACCAGACCCTATCTCCGATGGTGTAGGTGGGAGCGGGGATCCGGCGACGATTCGCCTGGAGCTGATACCGGTCCGAAACTCTAAGGAGTGCTTTTCTGGCCCGATGCCAGGTCCGGTGGCAACGACGAATATGGACCTGAACAGAAGGCACTGAGAGCTCCTTCTCCTGAGAAGGGAACAAGGGAGGTTGGTAGCCATACAGGCACTGGAAGGGAGACATCCCAGTGGCAGATGTAGGGAGAGTATTGTGGGCATACTCAACCCAAGGCAACTGAGAGACCCAGGAGGTGGGGTTGGAAGAGGCCAGACAGCGTAGCGTGGATTCCATCTTCTGGTTGGCTCTCTCCGCCTGACCATTAGATTGGGGGTGAAAACCAGATGTGAGACTGACTGTAGCTCCAATGGCCAAACAGAAGGACTTCCAGACAGCAGAGGTAAACTGAGGACCACGGTCGGAAACGATATCACTGGGCAACCCGTGGACCCTGAAAACCTCCCTAACCAGGATCTCGGACGTCTCCGAGGCAGAGGGAAGCTTGGCAATAGGCACAAAGTGGGCGAACTTGCTGAATCTGTCCACGATAGTCAGAACGACCGTGTTCCCCTCAGAAGCGGGCAACCCAGTGACAAAGTCCAGGGCCAGATGCGACCATGGTCGCCGGGGAATAGGAAGGGGGTGAAGTAGTCCAGAGCTGGGCCGATTGGTACTCTTATTCTGCGCACACACTGGACAGGCAGCAACATAACCCCGAGTATCCTCGGCCATGGCAGGCCACCAAAAACGTCTGCGAAGAAACGCCATTGTCCGAGCCACGCCAGGGTGACAAGCCATCTTGCTGGCGTGGGACCATTTGAGGACAGCAGGACGAACCGACTCAGGCACAAACAACCGACCGGGTGGACCGTTACCGGGACCGGGCTGAGTCCGAAGGGCCGCCAGCACCTCCTCCTCAATCTTCCACATAACTGCTCCCACGACGCAGTTCCGGGGGAGAATTGTCTCGGTCTTGGACCCACTCTCCTCCGTCTTGGAGAACATCCGGGACAAGGCGTCCGCCTTGCCGTTCTTAGATCCAGGTCGGAACGTCAGGGAAAACTTGAATCGTCCGAAAAACAACGCCCACCTGGCCTGACGGGAGTTGAGACGTTTAGCCGATTGCACGTAAGCAAGATTCTTGTGGTCAGTCCAGACAATAAACGGTTGCTCCGCCCCTCCAACCAGTGGCGCCACTCCTCCAAGGCAAGTTTCACCGCGAGAAGCTCCCGGTTACCCACATCGTAATTCCTCTCCGCAGGCGAAAGGCGACGAGAGTAGTAGGCGCAGGGATGGAGTTTACTGTCCGTGGAGCATCGCTGCGACAGGATGGCGCCAACTCCCACATCAGACGCGTCCACTTCAACGACGAACTGACGGGCCGTGTCCGGTTGAGAGAGAATCGGTGCGTTGGTGAATCGCCTCTTCAAATCCAGAAACGCTCGATCCGCCTCCGGATTCCACTTGAAGGTCCTGATACTGGAAGTCAAGGCAGTTAACGGAGCGGCCACACGGCTGTAATCCCGGATGAATCTGCGGTAGAAATTCGCAAACCCCAAAAATCTCTGGAGCTGCAATCTCGTACCGGGCTGGGCCCATTCCAGAACCGCTCTAACCTTCTCCTGGTCCATCCTAATCTCTCCCCTGGAGATGATGTACCCGAGAAAGGATGTCGTGTGGGCGTGAAACTCGCACTTCTCGGCCTTCACGAACAGGCGATTCTCCAACAATCGCTGCAGAACCTGCCGGACATGCTGGACGTGGTCGGAAGGTTCCTTCGAGAAGATCAGAATGTCATCCAGGTAAACAAACACAAAGAGACCGATCATATCTCTCAGGACGTCGTTCACCATACTCTGGAATACCGCTGGAGCATTGGTCAGTCCAAACGGCATCACCTGATACTCGAAGTGACCCATCGGTGTATTGAAACCCGTCAACCACTCGTCCCCCTCTCTGATCCGGACCATGTGATACGCATTGCGTAGGTCTAGCTTGGTGAATACCGTAGCACCCTGTAAGGAGTCGAAGGCAGAACTCATCAAGGGCAGGGGATACTTGTTCTTGACCGTGATGGCATTCAACCCCCGATAATCAATACACGGTCGAAGAGAGCCATCCTTCTTACCCACAAAGAAGAATCCTGCCCCCAGGGGTGATGACGAGGGACGAACGAGACCAGCCGCTAGGGACTCCTTGATGTAGGTCTCCAACGCCTCACGTTCAGGTCGGGAGATACTGTATAACCTTCCCTTGGGGTAGACAGCTCCAGGGAACAGGTTGATGGCACAATCATATGGTCGGTGGGGAGGGAGTGACAGAGCCTTCTGCTTACTGAAAACTTCCCCCAAATCGTGATATGTCTCGGGAACCAGGGACAAATCTGGGGGTTTAGCCTCAATCACCTGACTGGGAACCGAATGGGGGCAGGCAGTCTTGAGACAGTTAGCATGACAATCAAGGCTCCAACTCGTTACCTTGCCCGTCACCCAATCGAACGTGGGATTGTGTTCCTTCAGCCAGGGGTATCCAAGGACCAGAGGAACCTGGGAAGACGGCAGAATGAAGAATGAAATCATCTCAGAATGATTCCCCGACAACCGCATCTTAACCGGTTCAGTCCTCATCGTGATACGTGCCAGACTACTGCCGTCCAGAGTGGTAGCTTCAATGGCTTCCGGCAATTGCTCCTTGGAAAGCCCCAGCTGTTCCACCAACTCGGCATCTAGAAAGCTTCCATCGGCACCTGAATCGATAAAAGCGTTAATCGCTAAGCTCTGATTCCTGTTCATAAGGGTAGCCGGGAAACGGGGTCTGACAGAGGTATTGAGAGGTCGAAACTGGCTCGCTAAAAGTCCTCCCAACTTTAGCGAGCCGCGCAGTTTGACGACCCGACTGGAACCTGAGAAGCTGATCGGTTGGACGGAGCCCATTGCTTCTCCCTCCTTCGCTCTCGGACTCGATTATCCACCCGAATAGACAAGGCTACCAAGCTGTCCAGGTCACTAGACTCGGATAGGAGATCAACTCATCCTTGAGCTGCTCCGACAGACCCTGGTAAAAGGCCGCTTGCAGAGCCTCCTCATTCCACCCACTCTCCACAGCCAACGTCTTGAACTCGATCACGAAGTCGGCCACGCTGCGAGTTCCTTGGCGAAGCGAAAACAGGCGCCTAGCTGCGTCCCTCCCTCGGACGGAATGGTCGAAGAGCTTCCTCATCTCGGCCGTGAACCCCTGGTATGAAGCCATGCAGGGATCCTGTCGTTCCCAAACGGCTGAAGCCCACTCCAGCGCTCGACCACGCAGCAACTCAATCACAAAGGCTATCCTAGCCTTGTCTGTGGCATAAGAGTAGGGCTGTAGATCGAACACTAATCCACACTGCATAAGGAAGGAACGGCATCTTCCCAGCTCCCCCTCATATTTATCCGGTGTCGGAACCTTGGGCTCACGGAAGGACACAGCTTCAGAAGCGGCAGGCGAGATGGGTGAAACCGGTAGTGGATCTTCCACCGGACACTTGCGTTGGTTCTGGACCTCCGTCAGACCGGTAGAAAGGTTCCGAACTGACAACGCGATCTCCTGTAGTACCGTGCTATGATGGCCCAACATCTTCTCCTGCTGGGTAATGGCATGGCGAACAGAGTCCAGGTCCGCTGGGTTCATTACTGGCCGGATCGTTCTGTCACGAGTTGCTAAGCCAGAACCCAGAAGCAGACCAGGACAAGGTAAGTTGAAACGAAGGTGAGTGTTTATTTACAAGTTCAAGAGTGATGCTGAATAATCCAGGGAACAGAGCGGGCGGCGTTGATTAGTTGTTGGGGGTGCAGTGGTTGATCCCATCCTGGGTCGGCAGCCGCCGACCACCAGGCAGAGGTTGGATGAAGGTTCCGGACGGGTGACTGCAGATGGAACAAAACGGGGGTAAGTAAGCAACAAACCAACAAGGTGCAAAAACAACAAAACTAACGCTAGGCTCTAAGACTGATACTCTGGTAAACCTACTGTTCATGGCTAACGATCCGGCAGGGAATGGATGTTAGGCCAGAGCCTAAGAAGGGTGATGATCAGGACCAGGTGTGCAGATTGCTGATGGGATGCAGGTGCGGAAATCAAGAGAGCTCCCCGGAGCGTTCCAGAACCCTCGGGAAACTGGAGATCACGAACATAACAACTAGTCCACAGACAGGACCCGACTCAGACTGCCGGGATCGTTACAAGAACATTATGGAAAATCGGAGAAACCGGGCCTGCTATTCATAGCAGACTTCGAAAAGGCATTTGATTAAGTACGACTGGGGTTTACAGTATATATAAATGCCTGGAGCATTTCAATTTTGGTGAATCTCTTATAAAATGGGTCAAAATCATGTATAGTAACCCTAGACGTAAAATAGTAAATAATGGCTATTTCTCAGAAAGTTTTAAACTGTCAAGAGGAGTGAAACAAGGTTGTCCACTATCGGCATATCTATTTATTATTGCCATCGAGATGTTAGCTATTAAAATCAGATCCAACAATAATATCAGGGGATTAGAAATAGAATGTTATTTATATGGGGGATACAATCTTCCCAGCTCTGCAGATTTTGCTGCGAAGAGACAGAATCATTAGATCATTTGTTTTGGTACTGTCCATTTGTAGCTTGTTTTTGGACCCAGGTCCAGGAATGGCCAAAGGATTGCAATATTTACCTGGAGCTAACCCTGCAGATAGCACTACAGGGTGATTTGAAAAGTCATAGTCAATCGATCAATCACATAATAATACTATTAGCAAAAATGTAAATTTTCAATTCACAATCTGTAGAAACAATGAGAATAGAAAGGTTCAGAACTTTTGTAAGACATCACAGAACAGTTGAAATATATATGGCAAATAGAAACCTATATGGATGGTGTTAAAAGATAGATGGGAAGTATTGAATAGAGTTGAAGGATGGGACTAATAACAACAAACAATAACAAGATAACTAATAATGTAGGCAAGCAAACCGGATGGACATCATGAAAATGATCGTACAGGTTGAGAGTAGAAGAAGTTCAGGAGAAAGAACAAACAAAATGTAATTACTGTAAAATTGACTGTGTCCATAAAATGTTGATAGTGTGTATGGGCTGGAAGTAGAGGCCTAGGTGTTGTTGTTCACTAGTTTACTCCAAGTGGGGAAAGGGTGGCGGGGTTGGAAAGTAATAAAGGGGAATATATATATATTTTCAAAAAGGATGTGTATGTATGTACAGTGGGGGGAAAAAGTATTTAGTCAGCCACCAATTGTGCAAGTTCTCCCACTTAAAAAGATGAGAGAGGCCTGTAATTTTCATCATAGGTACATGTCAACTATGACAGACAAAATGAGAAAAGAAAATCCAGAAAATCACATTGTAGGATTTTTTATGAATTTATTTGCAAATTATGGTGGAAAATAAGTATTTGGTCAATAACAAAAGTTTCTCAATACTTTGTTATATACCCTTTGTTGGCAATGACACAGGTCAAACGTTTTCTGTAAGTCTTCACAAGGTTTTCACACACTGTTGCTGGTATTTTGGCCCATTCCTCCATGCAGATCTCCTCTAGAGCAGTGATGTTTTGGGGCTGTCGCTGGGCAACACGGACTTTCAACTCCCTCCAAAGATTTTCTATGGGGTTGAGATCTGGAGACTGGCTAGGCCACTCCAGGACCTTGAAATGCTTCTTACGAAGCCACTCCTTCGTTGCCCGGGCGGTGTGTTTGGGATCATTGTCATGCTGATAGACCCAGCCACGTTTCATCTTCAATGCCCTTGCTGATGGAAGGAGGTTTTCACTCAAAATCTCACGATACATGGCCCCATTCATTCTTTCCTTTACACGGATCAGTCGTCCTGGTCCCTTTGCAGAAAAACATCCCCAAAGCATGATGTTTCCACCCCCATGCTTCACAGTAGTTATGGTGTTCTTTGGATGCAACTTAGCATTCTTTGTCCTCCAAACACGACGAGTTGAGTTTTTACCAAAAAGTTCTATTTTGGTGTCTTCTGACCATATGACATTCTCCCAATCCTCTTCTGGATCATCCAAATGCACTCTAGCAAACTTCAGACGGGCCTGGACATGTACTGACTTAAGCAGGGGGACACGTCTGGCACTGCAGGATTTGAGTCCCTGGCGGCGTAGTGTGTTACTGATGGTAGGCTTTGTTACTTTGGTCCCAGCTGTCTGCAGGTCATTCACTAGGTCCCCCGTGTGGTTCTGGGATTTTTGCTCACCGTTCTTGTGATAATTTTGACCCCACGGGGTGAGATCTTGCGTGGAGCCCCAGATCGAGGGAGATTATCAGTGGTCTTGTATGTCTTCCATTTCCTAATAATTGCTCCCACAGTTGATTTCTTCAAACCAAGCTGCTTACCTATTGCAGATTCAGTCTTCCCAGCCTGGTGCAGGTCTACAATTTTGTTTCTGGTGTCCTTTGACAGCTCTTTGGTCTTGGCCATAGTGGAGTTTGGAGTGTGACTGTTTGAGGTTGTGGACAGGTGTCTTTTATACTGATAACAAGTTCAAACAGGTGCCATTAATACAGGTAACGAGTGGAGGACAGAGGAGCCTCTTAAAGAAGAAGTTACAGGTCTGTGAGAGCCAGAAATCTTGCTTGTTAGTAGGTGACCAAATACTTATTTTCCACCATAATTTGCAAATAAACTCATTAAAAATCCTACAATGTGATTTTCTGGAATTTTTTTCTCTCAATTTGTCTGTCATAGTTGACGTGTACCTATGATGAAAATTACAGGCCTCTCTCATCTTTTTAAGTGGGAGAACTTGCACAATTGGTGGCTGACTAAATACTTTTTTCCCCCACTGTATACTCCCCTTTATTACTTTTCAACGCCGCCATCCTTTCCCTACTTGGAGTTAATTAGTGAACAACAATGCCCAGGTCTATACATCCGGTCTATACTTACTATCTACACCTTATGGACACAGTTAATTTTACAATAATTATATATATATATATATATATATATATATATATATATATATATATATATATATATATATATACAGTGGGGGAAAAAAGTATTTAGTCAGCCACCAATTGTGCAAGTTCTCCCACTTAAAAAGATGAGAGAGGCCTGTAATTTTCATCATAGGTACACGTCAACTATGACGGACAATTTGAGAGAAAAAAATCCAGAAAATCACATTGTAGGATTTTTAATGAATTTATTTGCAAATTATGGTGGAAAATAAGTATTTGGTCACCTACAAACAAGCAAGATTTCTGGCTCTCACAGACCTGTAACTTCTTCTTTAAGAGGCTCCTCTGTCCTCCACTCGTTACCTGTATTAATGGCACCTGTTTGAACTTGTTATCAGTATAAAAGACACCTGTCCACAACCTCAAACAGTCACACTCCAAACTCCACTATGGCCAAGACCAAAGAGCTGTCAAAGGACACCAGAAACAAAATTGTAGACCTGCACCAGGCTGGGAAGACTGAATCTGCAATAGGTAAGCAGCTTGGTTTGAAGAAATCAACTGTGGGAGCAATTATTAGGAAATGGAAGACATACAAGACCACTGATAATCTCCCTCGATCTGGGGCTCCACGCAAGATCTCACCCCGTGGGGTCAAAATGATCACAAGAACGGTGAGCAAAAATCCCAGAACCACCTAGTGAATGACCTGCAGAGAGCTGGGACCAAAGTAAGAAAGCCTACCATCAGTAACACACTACGCCGCCAGGGACTCAAATCCTCCAGTGCAAGACGTGTCCCCCTGCTTAAGCCAGTACATGTCCAGGCCCGTCTGAAGTTTGCTAGAGTGCATTTGGATGATCCAGAAGAGGATTGGGAGAATGTCATATGGTCAGATGAAACCAAAATATAACTTTTTGGTAAAAACTCAACTCAGTCGTGTTTGGAGGACAAAGAATGCTGAGTTGCATCCAAAGAACACCATACCTACTGTGAAGCATGGGGGTGGAAACATCATGCTTTGGGGCTGTTTTTCTGCAAAGGGACCAGGACGACTGATCCGTGTAAAGGAAAGAATGAATGGGGCCATGTATCGTGAGATTTTGAGTGAAAACCTCCTTCCATCAGCAAGGGCATTGAAGATGACACGTGGCTGGGTCTTTCAGCATGACAATGATCCCAAACACACCGCCCGGGCAACGAAGGAGTGGCTTCGTAAGAAGCATTTCAAGGTCCTGGAGTGGCCTAGCCAGTCTCCAGATCTCAATCCCATAGAAAATCTTTGGAGGGGAGTTTAAAGTCTGTGTTGCCCAGCGACAGCCCCAAAACATCACTGCTCTAGAGGAGATCTGCATGGAGGAATGGGCCAAAATACCAGCAACAGTGTGTGAAAACCTTGTGAAGACTTACAGAAAACGTTTGACCTGTGTCATTGCCAACAAAGGGTATATAACAAAGTATTGAGAAACTTTTGTTATTGACCAAATACTTATTTTCCACCATAATTTGCAAATAAATTCATAAAAATCCTACAATGTGATTTTCTGGAGAAAAAAATCTCATTTTGTCTGTCATAGTTGACGTGTACCTATGATGAAAATTACAGGCCTCTCTCATTTTTTTAAGTGGGAGAACTTGCACAATTGGTGGCTGACTAAATACTTTTTTCCCCACTGTATATATATATATATATATATATAAAAAATCTTTGCTCCTGAACTACTTCTACTCTCAACCTCTCCGATCATTTTCATGATGTCCATCCGGTTTGCTTCTATATGCCATATCTTTCTAACTGTGCTCTTTCCCAAAATCTCCCAACATACAACCTATATACTTATTATGGACACAGTATGCTTACATTATTAGCTATCTTTGTTATTATTTGTTGTTATTTGTTATTAGTCCCATCCTTCAACTCTATTCAATACCTCCCATCTATCTCTTAACACCATCCATATAGGATTTCTATTTGCCATATATATTTCAACCGTACTGTGATGTTTTACAAAAGTTCTGAACCTTTCTATTCTCATTGCTTCTACAGATTGTGAATTAAAAATATTTTTTTTTGCTAAAAGTATTATTATATTATTGATCGATTGACTATGACTTTTCAGATCACCCAGTAATGCTATCTTCAAGGTTAGCTCCAGGTAAATATTGCAATCCTTTAGCCATTCCTGGACCTGTGTCCAAAAACAAGCTACAAATGGACAGAACCAAAACAAATGATCTAATGATTCTGTCTCTTCACAGCAAAATCTGCAGAGCTGGGAAGATTGTATCCCCCATATAAATAACATTCTATTGGTAGCAAGAATTGTATATAATAATTTAAATTGAAAGATTCTAATTTTTGAATCCGGTGTCGTTTTGCGTATCAGTTCATAAACACTGCCATGGGATCGGTACGTCAAAAATCTCTTCCCAACTATTTTGCAATCTATATGGGACGGCTGTCAATCCTTTGGTCCTTAAGTGAAACTGATATACTTTTTTATTTATCACAGTTTTCCTTAACCAATTATGTTCTTTAATGCAAGGCCGACAGACAAGTTCCTTACTTTCTCCCCCTTCCACTTTTCTCTTCCACTTTTGCGGTAAGGCTGCAATTATTTGGTTGTAATTTTGGGTAGAGCAGACATTTCCATATGTTTTTGTTAGCTGCATGTGCGACATAACTCCACCAGTCCTACCGATGATATCATTTACGAAGATTATACCTTTTTTAAACATTCTGTCAAAAAATTAAGGTTTTTTGTCAATTAGTATATTTGAATTTAACCACAATATTTGTTGCATTATTTGTTCTGTCGTTTCTGGAGGATTAAATTGAAATTGCAACCAACTTTCTATGGCTTGTTTTAGAAATAGTGATATTTGGGAGATGAATTCCTTTTCAAATAACTGCAAATGAGTTGTTGTAATCTGAATAAAGGGAAAAAGGCCTTTCTTGAACATTGGGTGAGACAATCTTACTAATTTGCTTGAGAACCAGTTCGGATTTAAGTATAACTTTTGTATGACTGAAGCTTTTAGTGATAGGTCTAATGCTTTGATATTTAATAATTTCTGTCCTCCGAATTCATATTCATTATATAAATATGCCCTTTTAATTTTGTCTGGCTTGTGTTCCAAATAAAATTGAATATTTTTTTCTCATATAATTTCAAAAACTGTTCGCTAGGCGTAGGCAAGACCATAAGCAAATAGGTAAACTGGGATAATACTAAAGAGTTAATAAGGGTGATTTTTCCACAAATTGACAGGTATTTTCCTTTCCATGGTAGTAAGATGTTATCTATTTTTGCTAACTTTATATTAAAATGTATTGAAGTGAGATCATTTATTTCCTTTGGGATATGTATTCCGAGTATATCCACATCACCATCAGACCATTTTATTGGTAAACTACATGGTAATGTAAAAATTTTATTTTTTAGTGATCCAATACATAATATAGTACATTTGTCATAATTTGGTTGTAATCCAGAGAGGTTAGAAAATTTATCTAGATCCTCTATGAGGCTGTGGAGGGATTCTAGTTGTGGATTTAAAAGAAAACATGAATCATCAGCGTACAATGACACCTTTGTTTTTAAGCCCTGGATTTCTAATCCTCTGATATTATTATTGAATCTGATTTTAATACAGTAGCTAACATCTCGATGGCCACAATAAATAGATATGCCGATAGTGGACAACCTTGTTTCACTCCTCTTGACAGTTTAAAACTTTCTGAGAAATAGCCATTATTTACTATTTTACACCTAGGGTTACTATACATGATTTTGACCCATTTTATAAGAGATTCTCCAAAATTGAAATGCTCCAGGCATTTATATACAGTGGGGAAAAAAAGTATTTAGTCAGCCACCAATTGTGCAAGTTCTCCCACTTAAAAAGATGAGAGAGGCCTGTATTTTTCATCATAGGTACACGTCAACTATGACAGACAAATTGAGCAAAAAAAATCCAGAAAATCACATTGTAGGATTTTTTATGAATTTATTTGCAAATGATGGTGGAAAATAAGTATTTGGTCACCTACAAACAAGCAAGATTTCTGGCTCTCACAGACCTGTAACTTCTTCTTTAAGAGGCTCCTCTGTCCTCCACTTGTTACCTGTATTAATGGCACCTGTTTGAACTTGTTATCAGTATAAAAGACACCTGTCCACAACCTCAAACAGTCACACTCCAAACTCCACTATGGCCAAGACCAAAGAGCTGTCAAAGGACACCAGAAACAAAATTGTAGACCTGCACCAGGCTGGGAAGACTGAATCTGCAATAGGTAAGCAGCTTGGTTTGAAGAAATCAACTGTGGGAGCAATTATTAGGAAATGGAAGACATACAAGACCACTGATAATCTCCCTCGATCTGGGGCTCCACGCAAGATCTCACCCCGTGGGTCAAAATGATCACAAGAACGGTGAGCAAAAATCCCAGAACCACACGGGGGGACCTAGTGAATGACCTGCAGAGAGCTGGGACCAAAGTAACAAAGCCTACCATCAGTAACACACTACGCCGCCAGGGACTCAAATCCTGCAGTGCAAGACGTGTCCCCCCTGCTTAAGGCAGTACATGTCCAGGCCTGTCTGAAGTTTGATAGAGTGCATTTGGATGATCCAGAAGAGGATTGGGAGAATGTCATATGGTCAGATGAAACCAAAATATAACTTTTTGGTAAAAACTCAACTCGTCGTGTTTGGAGGACAAAGAATGCTGAGTTGCATCCAAAGAACACCATACCTACTGTGAAGCATGGGGGTGGAAACATCATGCTTTGGAGCTGTTTTTCTGTAAAGGGACCAGGACGACTGATCCGTGTAAAGGAAAGAATGAATGGGGCCATGTATCGTGAGATTTTGAGTGAAAACCTCCTTCCATCAGCAAGGGCATTGAAGATGAAACGTGGCTGGGTCTTTCAGCATGACAATGATCCCAAACACACCGCCTGGGCAACGAAGGAGTGGCTTCGTAAGAAGCATTTCAAGGTCCTGGAGTGGCCTAGCCAGTCTCCAGATCTCAACCCCATAGAAAATCTTTGGAGGGGAGTTGAAAGTCCGTGTTGCCCAGTGACAGCCCCAAAACATCACTGCTCTAGAGGAGATCTGCATGGAGGAATGGGCCAAAATACCAGCAACAGTGTGTGAAAACCTTGTGAAGACTTACAGAAAACGTTTGACCTGTGTCATTGCCAACAACAGGTATATAACAAAGTATTGAAAAACTTTTGTTATTGACCAAATACTTATTTTCCACCATAATTTGCAAATAAATTCATTAAAAATCCTACAATGTGATTTTTTGGAATTTTTTTTCTCATTTTGTCTGTCATAGTTGACGTGTACCTATGATGAAAATTACAGGCCTCTCTCATCTTTTTAAGTGGGAGAACTTGCACAATTGGTGGCTGACTAAATACTTTTTTTCCCCACTGTATAAACCCCAGTCGAACTTTATCAAATGCCTTTTCGAAGTCTGCTATGAATAGCAGGCCTGGTTTCCCATATTTTCCATAGTGTTCTATTGTTTCCAATACTTGCCTTATATTATCTCCAATGTATCTTCCATGTAAAAAACCTGTCTGATTAGAATGAATAATATCCGACAATACCTTTTTAATTCTATGCGCTATACATTTTGCTAGAATTTTTGCATCACAACACTGAAGTGTATGGGGCCTCCAATTTTGTAAATGGACTGGATCTTTATATTTTCCACTTGTATCCTGTTTCAGTAATAATGAGATCAGACCTTCTTCTTGAGTGTCAGATAATCTACCATTTACATAGGAGTGGTTAAAACATGCTAATAACGGTCCTCTTAGTATATCAAAAAAGGTTTGGTATACCTCGACTGGTATGCCATCCAACCCTGGAGTTTTCCCAGACTTAAAGTCTTTAATTGCATTCAGAAGTTCCTCCTCTGTAATTTCACCTTCACATGAGTCTTTCTGTGTGGCTGTTAATTTGACATTATCAATAGAAAAAAATCTCTACAATTAGCTTCAGTTAGAGGAGATGGAGGCGACTGAAAAGAAAACATATGCTTAAAGTACTTTGTTTCTTCCTTCAAAATATAATTTGGTTAATTATGGGTGACTCCGTCAATTGTAACCAGTGTCATTAAGTTCTTTTTGGTAGCATTCCTATGTTGAAGATTAAAAAAGAATTCTGTGCATTTTTCCCCATATTCCATCCAGTTTGCTTTATTTTTATAATATATTACACTTGATCTTTCTTGAATAAGTTTCTCCATTTCTTTTTGTTTTTCCTCTAATTTATTCTGAGCCTCTATGTTACAGTTTTTATTGCCATCTATCTGTTCTGTTAGACTTTCTATTTCCTTTCTTAGTATAAACTCTTTTGACCTAAATTGCTTTTGTTTTCGAGATGAGTACTGAATTGCATGGCCTCTAAATGCATATTTAAAGGTGTCCCATACAATAAGGGGATTCGCTGTACCTATGTTATGTTGGAAAAAGTCAGTTATAAATTCCTTTGTTCTAATTATAAATAAATTATCATCCAATAGGCTTTGATTTAAATTTCAATATCCTCGCCCACGTGGAAATTCAGTAAGAGTAATGTATATGCCTATTATATGATGGTCCGACCGCATTCTGTCCCCTATCAACATTGATGGAAGTTACAATCTATCTGCAATATTAAGCTGATCTACCTCCCAAAAAAAGCTAAAATTATTATTATTATTTTTTAAATAATAATTGCCCCTCAGTGTATGATGATGCCATATTGCAGAATCTACCTTTTTTGTTAGGGCAATTCCACGTAAACGGAATTGTGCTGAGACTCCGATTTTTCACTTAAAATGTATTCCAAACAAAAAACATTGATTTAAAAGTTTAACAAACCAACTCTATACACAAGGACTACTTTTATCAATTTACACTGAAAACTAAAAAACATTTACTGGAAGAACTGTGCAGATGCAAAGTTTGGTAACAGAATTGAGGTAAAATCTCCCTCAGTTTTTTACAGTGCATTCGGAAAGTATTCAGACCCCTTCACTTTTTCCACATTTTGTTACTTTACAGTCTTATTCTAAAATGGATTACATTACATTTTTTCCACATCAATCTACACATAATACCCCATAATGACAAAGCGAAAACAGGTTTTTAGAAACTTTAGCAAATGTATTACAAATATAAACAGAAATACCTTATTTACTTACGTATTCAGACCCTTTGCTATGAGACTCGAAATTGAGCCTAGGTGCATCCTGTTTCCATTGATCATCCTTGAGATGTTTCTACAACTTGATTGGAGTCCACCTGTGGTAAATCAATTGATTGGACATGATTTGGAAAGGCACACACCTGTCTATATAAGGTCCCACAGTTGACAGTGCATGTCAGAGCAAAAACCAAGCCATGAGGTTGAAGGAATTGTCCGTAGAGCTCCGAGACAGAATCGTGTCGAGGCACAGATCTGGGGAACGGTACCAAAACATTTCTGCAGCATTGAATGTCCCCAAGAACATAGTGGCCTCCATCATTCTTAAATGGAAAAAGTTTGGAACCACCAATACTCTGGAAAAACTGAGCAATCGGGGGAGAAGGGCCTTGGTCAGGGAGGTGACCAAGAACCCGATGGTCACTCTGACAGAACTCCAGAGTTCCTCTGTGGAGAAGGGAGAACCTTCCAGAAGGACAACTATCTCTGCAGTAGAGTGGCCAGACGGAAGCCACACCTCAGTAAAAGGCACATGACAGCCCGCTTGGAGTTTGCCAAAAGGCACCTAAAGGACTCTCAGACCATGAGAAACAAGATTCTCTGGTCTGATGAAACCAAGATTGAACTCTTTGGCCTGAATACAAAGCGTCATGTCTGGAGGAAACCAGGCACCATCCCTACGGGAAGCATGGTGGTGGCAGCATCAGGCTGTAGGGATGTTTTTCAGCAGCAGGGACTGGGAGACTAGTCAGGATTGAGGAACGGAGCAAAGAGAGATCCTTGATGAAAACCTGCTCCAGGGTGCTCAGGACCTCAGACTGGGGTGATGGTTCACATTCCAACAGGAAAACGACCCTAAGCACACAGTCAAGACAACGCAGGAGTGGCTTCGGGACATGTCTCTGAATGTCCTTGAGTGTTACCCAGCCAGAGCCTGGACTTGAACCCGATCAAACATCTCTGGAGAGACCTGAAAATAGCTGTGCAGCAACGTTCCCCATCCAACCTGACAGAGCTTGAGAGGATCTGCAGAGAAGAATGGAAGAAAATCCCCAAATACAGCTGTGCCAAGATTGTAGCGTCATACCCAAGAAGACTCAAGGCTCTAATCGCTGGCAAAGGTGCTTCAACAAAGTACTGAGTAAAAGGTCTGAATACTTATGTAAATGTGATGTAAACCTGTTTTTTCTTTGTCATTATCGGGTATTGTGTGTAGATTGATGAGGCTGTAATGTAACAAAATGTGGAAAAAGTCAAGGGGTCTGAATACTTTCTGAATGCACTGTATCTGCTCCGAATTAAGATTAAACTTTTTCTGCTGAAAGAATGGGGTGTCAGCAGAGGTGGGTAGAGTAGCCAAAAATTGTACTCAAGTAAAAGTACTGTTACTTCAGAATAATATGACTCAAGTAAAAGTAAAAAGTAGTCATCCAAATAATTACTTGAGTAAGAGTAAAAAAGTACTTGGTGAAAAAACTACCGGTACTCAAGTACTGAGTAACTGTTGAGTAACGTCTGATTTATTTTTTAACACAAGACAACAATCAGACAGACAAAAATACAAAATAATCATCTTTAATGAATTACAAAATAGCTTAAATTAAAATAATTCAGGTAAATTCAAGTATTAAAAAATAAAATAATAATAAATAAAAAATAAATAAGCACAAGTAACACACATTTCCAAACCTTTATACTTTTTTTACCAGGCAGAACTAGAACGAGGCAGCCCATAAACTCTCATAAACTGTGTGTGTGTGTGTCTCCACAGTGACAGAACAACAGAAGGAAACACACAAACATTTCATACCAGGCATGCTGAACAGAAAACTGCACACCAGAAGGAAGCGGTCAACGTAAAATAATCAATAGGTGTTGATTAGGCCTACTCAGTACCTTTGTATTGCATGGCAAGCAACAGCCCTTTTTCTGTGTGCCTAGAAATGAATACTCTGATCTGTGATTAGGCCACACTGCACATCTCACTGAGCAGAGGAAAAGAGCAGCAGTACACATCAACTGAAAAAGCACCAGTCCATGATAGATGGCCAAATAAAACAATATTGCAGGCCTAGTATCCCAGAACACAAATTAATCTGAATGCATGTTCTCTAAAAGGCATTAGAGGAGAGTGATGTAGTTGTAGATCGGGCATTATGTTTACTTCCAGTTCCAATATCTAACAAGAAAAGTCAGCAAAAAAAAGTCACACTAACTATATTGCCACCCTGTGGTTTGTCACTGACACACTATAATCCTAAATGACAGTAACATTATACAGAGTTATATAGGTCAATGTCTACTGGTTCACATTTGAATTGATAAACAAGTATATTTACCAGCATTTAAGATGTTCTCCTCTGTGGTCCAGGATATTCTGAATCTTGGTAGGAGTATTGCTGCTGCAATCAGCTCAGGCTCTTTCATGACGTCTCCAAAACGTTTCTGGATCCCTTGCTGCAGGGCGTGAACAAGAGGTGTACACATTTTGCAAGTTGACTCCAACTTCTTCAGCTTGTCCCGCAACTGGTAAAGTGTTGGCAGCAGGAGGCCCATATGCACAGATGATTCCCCTTGGAGGATATTAAGGGCCATGGCAACAGGCTTCATCACAGCAGCATACTCGACCAAAAACCCATTTTCAGCTGGATTGAACCTATAAAAGATGTAACGATAAAACAATTACTTATAGCTATTTCTGGTACAATGTCTTTATTATGCATCGTACATGTTAAATACAAAAAATATTTATATATATATATATATATTTCATTCAAGTCATCCACAATTGTCACACCACCATGCAAAGAAAACTTAGTTACTTGAGACAAGTGGATTCACCCATTAATCAGCAAGGCTTATTTACTTTTATTATTCTTTAAAAACAAAATATACATTTTGTCAACTTACATCTTTATCTTTAATGCTGTGCAGACATTGCGAATTGCTTGTTCTCCTTGCTCTCGGTGAATGCGCACAATCCTTTCTACAGCGAGGAACAGGGAGCTCCAGCGTGTCTGATTGGGTCGGAGAAACTGCAGCTTGCATTCACGTTCCACTGTTTCATGAGCCATGGTTGACCTGCTGGTTTTATTCCAAAGAGCATGACATTTTGCAAAAGCAGACCGAGACAGCCTCTTGTAGGTTTCGTTTGCAGCTCCTCCTGCAGCAGTGGCATCAACTGTGGATATAAGATTGAGGAGATGGCATGCACACTTTTGGTGCCTTGGAAGTTGGTACTCAAGGCCTGTGTTGTCATCCAGAATTGCAGACATCTTGATACTCCACCTCTGACTCACTCTGATCTTCTGTTGCATCATCAAGGGTGGAGTCACTCTCCTCTTGTACATTGATGGCTTCCTCCTCTTTCTCCTCACCATATAATCGAAAGGAAGTTTGAGCCACTGTCTGTTGTCGTCCTGGTCACTTTTTCCCTGATGTGGTACTCAGAATGTATTTCCTCTAATGCAGCAGCAAGGACATCAAACGTGTGCGAGCCTTTGACAGGTCTACAAGCCAATGTGGAGTGCCTCTCCAGTGAGGTGTTGTCTATCCAGTGACAGGTGACACCTAAGTAGCTACGTTAGCAACATAGTTCACAGCACTCAGCTTTTTGATGATTATGCTCTTCTTGTGTTTTGCAGCTTCTTGTATTCTTGTGCATAACGTTTTCCTTGTCATTACTGTATGAGGTTGCAAGGTTTCTATCAAAGTATTGAAGGATGGCGTCTCAACCACAGAAAATGGTTGGTTGGCCTCACATACAAAATTTAGCATCAGCTTGTCAAGCGTTGCTTGTGTTACCCGCCCTGGGGCAGCAAAGGCTGTGATTTTTGCATTTTTCACAAGAGTATCACTGGAAGAGGAGGACTTACGCTTTCTGTGGTTCTCTAGTAAGTCTGTGTACTTTGCCAGTTTGTTGGGGTGAATCCTCTGTGGACAAAAAAAAAATCTGTGAGGCTACAGGGAGATCAAGACATTAAAAGAGACTTATTATCACATCAAATGTGGATATACAGTGGGGCAAAAAAGTATTTAGTCAGCCACCAATTGTGCAAGTTCTCCCACTTAAAAAGATGAGAGAGGCCTGTAATTTTCATCATAGGTACACGTCAACTATGACAGACAAATTGAGAAAAGAAAATCCAGAAAATCACATTGTAGGATTTTTAATGAATTTATTTGCAAATTATGGTGGAAAATAAGTATTTGGTCACCTACAAACAAGCAAGATTTCTGGCTCTCACAGACCTGTAACTTCTTCTTTAAGAGGCTCCTCTGTCCTCCACTCGTTACCTGTATTAATGGCACCTGTTTGAACTTGTTATCAGTATAAAAGACACCTGTCCACAACCTCAAACAGTCACACTCCAAACTCCACTATGGCCAATACCAAAGAGCTGTCAAAGGACACCAGAAACAAAAGTGTAGACCTGCACCAGGCTGGGAAGACTGAATCTGCAATAGGTAAGCAGCTTGGTTTGAAGAAATCAACTGTGGGAGCAATTATTAGGAAATGGAAGACATACAAGACCACTGATAATCTCCCTCGATCTGGGGCTCCACGCAAGATCTCACCCCGTGGGGTCAAAATGATCACAAGAACGGTGAGCAAAAATCCCAGAACCACACGGGGGGACCTAGTGAATGACCTGCAGAGAGCTGGGACCAAAGTAACAAAGCCTACCATCAGTAACACACTACGCCGCCAGGGACTCAAATCCTGCAGTGCTAGACGTGTCCCCCTGCTTAAGCCAGTACATGTCCAGGCCCGTCTGAAGTTTGCTAGAGTGCATCCAGAAGAGGATTGGGAGAATGTCATATGGTCAGATGAAACCAAAATATTACTTTTTTGGTAAAAACTCAACTCGTTGTGTTTGGAGGACAAAGAATGCTGAGTTGCATCCAAAGAACACCATACCTACTGTGAAGCATGGGAGTGAAAACATCATACTTTGGGGCTGTTTTTCTGCAAAGGGACCAGGACGACTGATCCGTGTAAAGGAAAGAATGAATGGGGCCATGTATCGTGAGATTTTGAGTGAAAACCTCCTTCCATCAGCAAGGGCATTGAAGATGAAACGTGGCTGGGTCTTTCAGCATGACAATGATCCCAAACACACCGCCCGGGCAACGAAGGAGTGGCTTCGTAAGAAGCATTTCAAGGTCCTGGAGTCTCCAGATCTCAACCCCATAGAAAATCTTTGGAGGGAGTTGAAAGTCCGTGTTGCCCAGCGACAGCCCCAAAACATCACTGCTCTAGAGGAGATCTGCATGGAGGAATGGGCCAAAATACCAGCAACAGTGTGTGAAAACCTTGTGAAGACTTACAGAAAACGTTTGACCTGTGTCATTGCCAACAAAGGGTATATAACAAAGTATTGAGAAACTTTTGTTATTGACCAAATACTTATTTTCCACCATAATTTGCAAATAAATTCATTAAAAATCCTACAATGTGATTTTCTGGATTTTTTTCCTCATTTTGTCTGTCATAGTTGACGTGTACCTATGATGAAAATTACAGGCCTCTCTCATTTTTTTTAAGTGGGAGAACTTGCACAATTGGTGGCTGACTAAATACTTTTTTTCCCCACTGTATATATATATATATATATATATATATATATATATATATATATATATATATATATAGAAAATGTTTAAAACATATGTAACCTAAAAGACAAACATTCGCCTATCCACAGCAAAAAAAAACAAATTTAGGAAATTTACCGCTACATGTTTCCTCAAGTTAGATGTTGAGTTCTTGAATGCTGAAATGTCTGTTTGTTTTGGTAGACACAGAAGACACCGCATAATGTAGCTGTTCTTTCGCACTTTTACTAAGGTAAACATGCTTTCAATATGAGGCCAGGGGTGCGGGTGTTCCTCCTCGTCTGTGTCTGCATTGCCGACGGCTAATTCTGACATTTTTGTGTTGCTATGACTGTAAAGCCAACCCGTCCCGCCACTGAGATTGAGTATGGTAAAGTGACGAGACTGCACAACTACGTTTGATTGGTGAAACACAGTCACGTGGTAGAGCCTTAGCGGAAGTCTCTCTCTCTGTCAAAATAAAACATTAAAATAAGGCATATGCGGGGGGATAAAGACAATGACGCGTAGAATACCAAAGAGGTAAAAAGAAAAGTAACGACCTCATTGTAGCCTAATGTAGCGGAGTAAGAGTACAGTTTCTTCTTCACAAATCTACTCAAGTAAAAGTAAAAAGTATAGTGATTTAAAACTACTCCTAGAAGTATAATTTTTTCAAAAACTTACTCAAGTAAATGTAACGGAGTAAATGTAACTCATTACTACCCACCTCTGGGTGTCAGCTATGACATGACACATTGACTTTGAAAAAATCTATTTTGGTTATTGAACTACAGTAAGTGAAGTGGATTTACACCCGGTAACGGAATTGTGGTAACGGAATTTCATCATGAGTCCCTGATCTGTACTACACAGAAATCCATAATTATGGATATGAACGTCATCTCTTCATGGTAATGTATTCTAAATAGGTACAATATGAGAAAAAAGAAGAAGCCCGCACACTGCTCTTGCTAGTATCACTGCTCTTGCTAGTATCACTGCTCTTTATTAAGCTTTACGTATCGGCCTCAAGGCTTAATAAAGAGCAGTGATACTAATCTGACCAAGAGCAGTGTGCGGGCTTCTTATTTTTTTTTCTCATCTTATTCAACTGTTACCGTGGCACCTGCAACAAAGATAGCTCAGGTGTGCGAGTGCGTTTTGAATCCTAAATAGGTACACAAAGGTATACATATGTAATATCCATATGTGATTATTATTGTACACGCTGGCTATTATTTTAATTGGCTTTACCCCCCAAAAAGACCCAATTTTGTTGGTCCACAGTTTGGACATCAAACTGCAGCATGGTAGAGCTCAGTAGAGCACAGAACAGTAGAGTTCAGTACAGCACAGTAGAGCTCAGTAGAATAAAGTACCGTAAAGTATAGTAGAGTATAGTACAGTACAATACAGTACATTATAGTGTACTCTACTCTAGTGTGCTCTACTGTACAGTACTGTGCTGTGCTGTACTGAACTACACTCTACTTTTCTTTACTGTGCTGTACTGTGCTGTCCAAACTTGTGAACCCAACTGTGCTTTGTGACTACTAAGATTTCCCATTGGAGCCAATTCAATTGCAGAAATTCTGTTACCGATGTTTCTGAAATGTAATCATTTAGTAATTCATAGACAAAAGTGAAATCAGTAAAGACACTATAACTAATTGATACAGTTGAAGTCGGAAGTTTACATACACGTAGGTTGGAGTCATTAAAAATCGTTTTTCAAGCCACTCCACACATTTCTTGTTAACAAACTATAGTTTTGGCAAGTTGGTTAGGACATCTACTTTGTGCATGACACAAGTCATTTTTCCAACAATTGTTTACAGACAGATTATTTAACTTATAATGCACTATCACAATTCCAGTGGGTAAGAAGTTTACATACACTAAGTTGACTGTGCCTTTAAACAGCTTGGAAAATTCCAGAAAATGATGTCATGGCTTTAGAAGCTTCTGATAGGCTAATTGACATAATTTGAGTCAATTGGAGGTGTACCTGTGGATGTATTTCAAGGCCTACTTTCAAACTCAGTGCCTCTTTGCTTGACATCATGGGAAAATCAAAAGAAATCAGCCAAGACCTCAGAAAAAAAATGGTAGACCTCCACAAGTCTGGTTCATCTTTGGGAGAAATTTCCAAATGTCTGAAGGTACCACGTTCATCTGTACAAACAATAGTACGCAAGTATAAACACCATGGGACCACGCAGCCATCATAGATGCGTTCTGTCTCCTAGAGATTAACGTACTTTGGTGCGAAAAGTGCAAATCAATCCCAGAACCTCAGCAAAGGACCTTGTGAAGATGCTGGAGGAAACAGGTACAAAAGTATCTATATCCACAGTAAAACGAGTCCTATATCGACATAACCTGAAAGGCCGCTCAGCAAGGAAGAAGCCACTGCTCCAAAACCACCATAAAAAGCCAGACTACGGTTTGCAACTGCACATGGGGACAAAGATGGTACTTTTTGGAGAAATGTCCTCTGGTCTGATGAAATAGAACTGTTTGGCCATAATGACCATCGTTATGTTTGGAGGAAAAAGGGGGTTGCTTGCAAGCCGAAGAACCCCATCCCAATCGTGAAGCACGGGGGTGGCAGCATCATGCTGTGGGGTTGCTTTGCTGCAGGAGGGACTGGTGCACTTCACAAAATAGATGGCATCATGAGGAAGGAAAATTATGTGGATATATTGAAGCAACATCTCAAGACATCAGTCAAGAAGTTAAAGCTTGGCCACAAATGGGTCTTCCAAATGGACAATGACCCCAAGCATACTTCCAAAGTTGTGGCAAAATGGCTTAAGGACAACAAAGTCAAGGTATTGGAGTGGCCATCACAAAGCCCTGACCTCCATCCTATATAACATTTTGTGGGCAGAACTTCAAATGCGTGTGCGAGCAAGGAGGCCTACAAACCTGACTCAGTTACACCAGCTCTGTCAGGAGGAATGGGCCAAAATTCACCCAACTTATTGTGGGAAGCTTGTGGAAGGCTACCCGAAACGTTTGACCCAAGTTAAACAATTTAAAGGCAATGCTACCAAATACTAATTGAGTGTATGTAAACTTCTGACCCACTGGGGAATGTGATGAAAGAAATAAAAGCTGAAATAAATAATTATCTCTACTATTATTCTGACATTTCACATTCTTAAAATAAAGTGGTGATCCTAACTGACCTAAAACAGGGAATTTTTACTAGGATTAAATGTCAGGAAATGAGTTTAAATGTATTTGGCTAAAGTGGATGTAAACCTCCGACTTCAACTGTAACTCGACCTTTTCTTGTTACTTTCATTATCCTAAAATTAGGAAAATATTTTAAAGATACAGTAGGTGGGTCTTTGGTAACATAATTCCAAGGCACAAGGCAGTCTTGCTTACATTTACAGAAGGCAGAAAAAAAATATCCAAAACATTACTGTTTTTTAAGACTTTTTCTGGGGAGATGTTTTCTACGACATGTTTTCCATCTGTTTGACCAGAAATCAAAGACTTTGCTTATTACATTTTTAGGTTGATAAATGGTGAAACAAATTATATATGCCTTAATTCCTAAAAAAAATATAGACTCTTAGTTTTCATTTGACACCCAATTTGACATGCTCCATGAACTTCACATTGGTGCTCATGGTTCCTTTCACATGGAAATGACCTTTAAAGCAGCAGATTATTTCACTTCAAGTGTAATTCAATAGAATGTTATTTTTTCCAAAGTGTCTTACAGTTAACAGATGTATTAAATATGCAGATTCAAATCTACAACCCAGGTGGTGCCAGCACCGTGCTTCAACCCACTCAACAATCTGGTGGTGCCAGCCGCGTGCTTCAACCCACTCAACCATCTGTTGGTGCCAGCACCGTGCTCCAACCCACTCAACCATCTGGTGGTGCCAGCACCGTGCTTCAACCCACTCAACAATCTGGTGGTGCCAGCACCATGCTCCAACCCACTCAACCATCTGGTAGTGCCAGCCGCGTGCTCCAACCCACTCAACCATCAGGTGGTGCCAGCACCGTGCTTCAACCCACTCAACAACCCAGGTGGTGCCAGCACCGTGCTCCAACCCACTCAACCATCTGGTGGTGCCAGCACCGTGCTCCAACCCACTCAACCATCTGGTGGTGCCAGCACCGTGCTCCAACCCACTCAACCATCTGGTGGTGCCAGCACCGTGCTTCAACCCACTCAACAATCAGGTGGTGCCAGCACCGTGCTTCAACCCACTCAACCATCAGGTGGTGCCAGCACCGTGCTTCAACCCACTCAACCATCTGGTGGTGCCAGCACCATGCTTCAACCCACTCAACCATCTGGTGGTGCCAGCACCGTGCTTCAACCCACTCAACCATCTGGTGGTGCCAGCACCGTGCTTCAACCCACTCAACCATCTGTTGGTGCCAGCACCGTGCTTCAACCCACTCAACCATCTGGTGGTGCCAGCACCGTGCTTCAACCCACTCAACCATCTGTTGGTGCCAGCACCGTGCTTCAACCCACTCAACCATCTGTTGGTGCCAGCACCATGCTTCAACCCACTCAACCATCTGGTGGTGCCAGCACCATGCTTCAACCCACTCAACCATCTGGTGGTGCCAGCACCGTGCTTCAACCCACTCAACCATCAGGTGGTGCCAGCACCGTGCTTCAACCCACTCAACCATCTGGTGGTGCCAGCACCGTGCTTCAACCCACTCAACCATCTGGTGGTGCCAGCACCGTGCTTCAACCCACTCAACCATCTGTTCTACCAGACTGTCTGGCCAGCCTGTAGCTAGTTTAATCTCAATGCATTAGTCTCAATCAGTGGTACGGTTGCAAAACGCCATGTACTTACCAGGGTTAGGGTCAATTCTAATTGAAGACAGTTCAGGAAGCTTTTTACATTCATAGCTTTTTTTGTTTATTGAGAATTTATTGAAAATAGATGACAGTTTTCAATTATTGGTAATTACTATAGTTCCTACAAAATAAACTATGGTAATTCACTTACTGGTCATTTTGGAAATATATGGAAACGTTATAATGTTATAGGCCTATTTTTCAATTATTTTGTAGCAAATTTTGTGTTACAGGGAGTACATTTTGTGTGAGCGTGCATGTGCGTATGCAAGCGTTTTTGACCTGTGTAAATAGGCTTTATGTAATGTGCTATGGGCAGGGTGTTCAGGCCATTAGCAGGGCTGATCTCAGCATGTGCTGCTACCTGTTTACAGTCTGTCCCAAATAGGATAAGAGACACTTATTTTAAACACAGCCTGCCTGGTCTGTCCTATTTCTTTACCTTGATACCTTCAGCCAGGATACAGTCTGTGTTCCTTCCATGTTTTATAGGATTCTGTGATCCTCTGAGCTAAAATAGAGAGTTTGGTACCGTCGTGATACGTCAATAAGTTATAAAGTATTAAACTATTGGCCAGTTTGAGACTCATTAACATTCATCTGGTGACTGAATATTTGATTTGACATTTTTTAAGATATAAAAATGTTACACCAGGCAACAGATACATACAAGGGCTATGGCCAAACATCCAGTAATATGGGTGGTCTATACCATGGATACATTCATTCATATCCGTAGCCAGTCACAGTCATGTGTATAGGTTATCAACTGACTGTAGGTTATGTACCTGCTAAAAAGAAGCAGCTGACAAGTTTCTGTTCTGCGTCAGCTGTTCTGTGTCAGCTGTTCTGTGTCAGCTGTTCTGTGTCAGCTGTTCTGTGTCAGCTGTTCTGTGTCAGCTGCTCTGTGTCAGCTGCTCTGTGTCTGCTGTTCTGTTTCAGCTGCTCTGTGTCTGCTGCTCTGTTTCAGCTGCTCTGTGTCTGCTGCTCTGTGTCTGCTGTTCTGTGTCAGCTGCTCTGTGTTTGCTGTTCTGATTCAGCTGCTCTGTGTCAGCTGCTCTGTTTCAGCTGCTCTGTGTCTGCTGCTCTGATTCAGCTGCTCTGTGTCTGCTGCTCTGTGTCAGCTGCTCTGTGTCAGCTGCTCTGTGTCAGCTGCTCTGTGTCAGCTGCTCCGTGTCTGCTGCTCTGTGTCTGCTGCTCTGTGTCAGCTGCTCTGTGTCTGCTGCTCTGTGTCAACTGCTCTGGACAGCTTATCTACATCCAGGATATGGTGGTTGCTGTTTTTCATTTCTAAATCTGTGTGTGTTAAGTGTGTTATGTGTTAACAATGTATGTGTGTGTGTGCTAAGTGTGTTATATGTTAACTGTGTATGTGTGTGTGTGCTAAGTGTGTTATGTGTTAACTGTGTGTGTGTGTGTGTGCTAAGTGTGTTATGTGTTAACTGTGTGTGTGTGTGTGTGCTAAGTGTGTTATGTGTTAACTGTGTGTGTGTGTGCTAAGTGTGTTATGTGTTAACTGTGTGTTAACTGTGTGTTCTCTCTAGGTGTATGTGAGAGGGCAGCATGCAATCGGCACCAGCAGGTTTGTGGGACCCCCATGGACCCCAGTCTGAAGATGTCTCCCCCCTCCCCCTCCCCCTGTATCCACCCTCCGCCTGTCGCCTCTCCCATTTGATTGCCGCGCCACCGGCTAAGCGAATCACCTTCTACAAGAGAGGCGACGATCAGTTTGCGGGAGTGAGGATGGCGGTCCACAAACGCAGCTTCAAATGCTTTGACGCACTACTTGATGACCTGTCGCAGAAGGTCAGAATATACACGTGAACACACACACACACACACACACACACACACACACGTGAACACACACACACACACACACACACACACAAACACACACACGTACACACACACAAACACAGTCCACACACACACACACACACACGTACACACACACACACACACACACACACGTGAACACACACACACACACACACACACACACACACACGTGAACACACACACACACACACAGTCCACACACACACACACACACACACACACACACACACACAGACATTAAACCCTTGATGTGGTGGTGAACCCGAACGTGTATCTGTGTGTAGGTGCCCCTGACATTTGGGGTGCGCACAGTCACCACCCCCAGAGGACTCCACAGTATTAAACATCTAGAGCAGCTGGAGGATGGGGGGTGTTACCTCTGCTCTGACAGGCGGCAGGCTAAACCAATCAACATGGAGCTGGCTGGCAAACGCCCCGCCCTCTGGCACCACAACAGGTGGGTGTTTTGTATGAATATCTGTGTGTATATAACAGTGTAAATATGATGTGTGTGTGCGTGTGGTGTCTGTGTGTGTTGTTTATCATGTGTATGGCAGTGGCGGTCGGGGACGTTTAAGATGAGGGAGGACGATTATAATTTTTTATGAGCGTGGCCTTATTTCTATTACACCATATTGGATGACTGTCGTTCATATTCCATTCACCCAGTTTAATATCATAATTAGGCTACTACATCATACCTGAATTGTCCCTATACCCATCATGAGGTTGCTACAACCTAGCCTATGAATGAAAGTTTACAACATAGGTGCGCAGGTCGAGAGAAATTTTGAGTGATCAAGGTGACAGACAGTGACACAGTCAATACCGCCTTGCACACGCTTGCCTGCATCTAGCTGAACTAGGGTGTAATCATTAGTCCAACAGATGCAAACAAGAGTTTCTATTGTACAAATTCAGGTATGTCAATCCCCGTTTCGTTACGTTTGCTTCCGTTTAAGAAAGATTTTTCAACAGAATCGGCGGAATGAATACACCCGTGATCACACGCAAACACAGTTCACTTTCATAGCAGCCACATACAAACAGCATGATCATTTTGCTCATTGTATAATTCCTTCTCGCATCTACGCGCTCTCCTCCTCTCACCTTTTCCCTTTGCTTGTGGACATCAGCTGTCTGTGACCAAGCGAAAAAACCTTTCCAAGCCAAACCTTCATATCATAACCGCTAACCACTACACACAGCCTACATTGTTGTCACAATATTAGCTAACGTCATAGTCAACATAGCTACTAGAACTAACACGTTAGTAAACCGGCTACAATCATTCAGTACAGTGTACAGTCAGCAAGCAGTTTAGCAGTTACACCGGCTTATCTTGACTTGGAAGAGTTCCAGTGTTGGGTAGCCATAGCCAGCTAGCTAACATAGCATCCCTCTCTGTTTGAGCCAAGTGTTTGAGTAGGCTAAACTAGCTAGCTACAATTACTAGCTAAGTGAAAGTAAAAAAAAAAATACATTGAACTAAAGCTAGCTCTCTCTCTCTCTCTCTTGCTTCTCCTTCAAAACTGTTCAACTATTATCTTTCTCTCTCTTTCAGTGAACTACTCACCACATTTTATGCACTGCAGTGCTAGCTAGCTGTAGCTTATACTTTCAACTCTAGATTCATTCTCTGATCCTTTGATTGGGTGGACAACATGTCAGTTCATGCTGCAAGAGCTCTGATAGGTTGGAGGATGTCCTCCGGAAGTTGTCATAATTACTGTGTAAGTCTATGGAAGGGGGTGAGAACCATGAGCCTCCTAGGTTTTGTATTGAAGTCAATGTTCCCAGAGGAGGACGGAAGCTAGTTGTCCTCCGACTACACCATAGTGCTACCCTACAGAATGCTGTTGAGGCTACTGTAGACCTTCATTGCAAAACAGTGTTTTAATCAATTATTTGGTGACGTGAATGTATGTAGTATAGTTTTAACTAAAAAGGATAACTTTTTTAATGTTTCACTATTTTTATTTTTATAAAATTCACTGAAGAGGATAGTCCACCCCTTCTGCCTCTGAGGAGCCTCCACTGGTGTATGGTGTGTGTGTGTTCACGGTGTGTGTGTGTTCACGGTGTGTGTGTGTTCACGGTGTGTGTGTCCAACTACAGCCGCCGAGTGCCACAGCGACCAGCAGAAGACCCTCCCCCTCCCACTGCTCCAAGCCACACCCCTACACGGCAGCGGCGCATCCTATTGGTCAGGAACAGCGACCCAGCGGTGAGGAGGAGTGTGATTCTGAGCCGCCGCTCGACCCGAAGCCTCCGAGTGTTTCTGGAAGACATCTCGGAACTGATGCGGTGTCACGTCAGGAAATTATACACACTAGAGGGACGCAAGGTACGTCTGGGAGTGTGGGGGGGATAGGGCTGGTAGTGTAGTGTCTTGGGGAGGGGGGGATAGGGCTGGTAGTGTAGTGTCTTGGGGGAGGGGGGGATAGGGCTGGTAGTGTGGTGTCTTGGGGAGGGGAGGATAGTGCTGGTAGTGTGGTGTCTTGGGAAGGGGGGGATAGGGCTGGTAGTGTAGTGTCTTGGGGAGGGGGGGGATAGGGCTGGTAGTGTGTTGTCTTGGGGAGGGGGGATAGGGCTGGTAGTGTGGTGTCTTGGGGAGGGGGATAGGGCTGGTAGTGTGGTGTCTTGGGAAGGGGGGGATAGGGCTGGTAGTGTGGTGTCTTGGGGAGAGGGGGATAGGGCTGGTAGTGTGGTGTCTTGGGGAGGGGGGGGTAGGGCTGGTAATGTGGTGTCTTGTGGAGTGGTGGATAGGGCTGGTAGTGTGGTGTCTTTGGGAGTGGGGGTGGGTAGGGCTGGTAGTATAGTGTCTTGGGGAGGGGGGGGATAGGGCTGGTAGTGTGTTGTCTTGGGGGGGCTGGTAGTGTGGTGTCTTGGGGAGGGGGGGGATAGGGCTGGTAGTGTGGTGTCTTGGGGAGGGGGGATAGGGCTGGTAGTGTAGTGTCTTGGGGAGGGGGGGATAGGGCTGGTAGTGTGGTGTCTTGGGGAGGGGGATAGGGCTGGTAGTGTAGTGTCTTGGGGAGGGGGGATAGGGCTGGTAGTGTGGTGTCTTGGGGGGATAGGGCTGGTAGTGTGGTGTCTTGGGAAGGGGGGATAGGGCTGGTAGTGTAGTGTCTTGGGGAGGGGGATAGGGCTGGTAGTGTGGTGTCTTGGGGAGGGGGGGATAGGGCTGGTAGTGTAGTGTCTTGGGGATGGGGGTAGGGCTGGTAGTGTGGTGTCTTGGGGAGGGGGATAGGGCTGGTAGTGTGGTGTCTTGGGGAGGGGGGTGATAGGGCTGGTAGTGTGGTGTCTTGGGGAGGGGGGATAGGGCTGGTAGTGTGGTGTCTTGGGGAGGGGGGATAGGGCTGGTAGTGTAGTGTCTTGGGGAGGGGGGGATAGGGCTGGTAGTGTGGTGTCTTGGGGAGAGGGGGATAGGGCTGGTAGTGTGGTGTCTTGGGGAGAGGGGGATAGGGCTGGTAGTGTGGTGTCTTGGGGAGTGGGGGATAGGGCTGGTAGTGTGGTGTCTTGGGGAGGGGGGATAGGGCTGGTAGTGTGGTGTCTTGGGGAGGGGGTGGATAGGGCTGGTAGTGTAGTGTCTTGGGGAGGGGGGATAGGGCTGGTAGTGTAGTGTCTTGGGGAGGAGGGGATAGGGCTGGTAGTGTAGTGTCTTGGGGAGGGGGGATAGGGCTGGTAGTGTGTTGTCTTGGGGAGGGGGGCTGGTAGTGTGGTGTCTTGGGGAGGGGGGGATAGGGCTGGTAATGTGGTGTCTTGTGGAGGGGGGGATAGGGCTGGTAGTGTGGTGTCTTGGGGAGGGGGGATAGGGCCGGTAGTGTAGTGTCTTGGGGAGGAGGGGATAGGGCTGGTAGTGTGGTGTCTTGGGGAGGGGGGGATAGGGCTGGTAGTGTGGTGTCTTGGGGAGGGGGAGGGGGCTGGTAGTGTGGTGTCTTGGGGAGGGGGGATAGGGCTGGTAATGTGGTGTCTTGTGGAGGGGGGATAGGGCTGGTAGTGTAGTGTCTTGGGGAGGGGGGGAGATAGGGCTGGTAGTGTGTTGTCTTGGGGAGGGGGGAGGGGGCTGGTAGTGTGGTGTCTTGGGGAGGGGGGATAGGGCTGGTAATGTGGTGTCTTGTGGAGGGGGATAGGGCTGGTAGTGTAGTGTCTTGGGGAGGGGGGGATAGGGCTGGTAGTGTAGTGTCTTGGGGAGGAGGGGATAGGGCTGGTAGTGTGGTGTCTTGGGGAGGGGGGGGATAGGGCTGGTAGTGTGGTGTCTTGGGGAGGGGGGAGGGGGCTGGTAGTGTGGTGTCTTGGGGAGGGGGGGATAGGGCTGGTAATGTGGTGTCTTGTGGAGGGGGATAGGGCTGGTAGTGTAGTGTCTTGGGGAGGGGGGGATAGGGCTGGTAGTGTAGTGTCTTGGGGATGGGGGGTAGGGCTGGTAATGTGGTGTCTTGGGGATGGGGGGGTAGGGCTGGTAATGTGGTGTCTTGTGGAGTGGTGGATAGGGCTGGTAGTGTGGTGTCTTTGGGAGTGGGGGTGGGTAGGGCTGGTAGTGTGATGTCTTGGGGAGGGGGTGGTAGGGCTGGGAGAGCGGGGGTAGGGCTGGGAGAAGTGTGGTGTTTTGGGGAGGGGGGAGGGTGGGAGGTACAGTGCCTTGCAAAAGTATTCATCCCCCTTGGCGTTTTTCCTATTTTGTTGCATTACAACCTGTAATGTAAATTGATTTTTATTTGGATT